>NC_091470.1:371738434-371823434 GCF_036971445.1 Narcine bancroftii
AGTTTCCTTCCACCGATCAAAAACATGGCGGGGGTGGGGTTGTAGGGCCCGTGACTGGAGTATCACTAAATTGGCAATTTTAAATTAAATAAATAATTTGAATTTAAACACACAACACAGTCACAGGCCCTTCTGACCCGTGAACCCATGCTGCCCATTAATCTACAACCCCCATAGGTTTTTGGAGGGTGGGATGAAACCGGGGAAAATCCACGCCAACACAGAAAATGTGCAAACTCCTCGATATGAAGCCTGGCCGCTGGTGCTGTAATGGCATTGACCTAACCGTGCCACCCAAAATAAATGTTCCTTCTTTTCCTGTCTTGCCTTGTGCATATTTAATACCTGCCATCGTTTTTGTCACTCACAAGCCTTGATTTTTCAACAGCACGTGAGCTGATTAAACTGACCCCGGACTTGACTGCAGTTTCAGGATTTGAGCGAGTCACATTTCGTCATCTTTCCCCTCGACAGCCTGGCTCATGTTCTGGGGACCCTCCAGTTCTCCCGCTCCCCATTTTGAAATTCTAAAATGAATGAGGCTGAAAGTCTGTAAGTCACAAGCACTGAAACTCTAATTGCTGAGTTTCAACAGCGGGTACAGTGGGTGATGCTGCTGTCTGTTGACTGCAGGGACCCAGGTACGAATCAAACTTCAGGTGTTGGCTTTGTGACTTTCTCCCTGTCACTGCATGGGTTACCCTGGGGCCTCTGGTTTTCTCCTATCCTGTACCATAGAACATGACAGCACAGAATCAGGCCCTTTAGCCCGTCCAGTCCGTGCCAAACTATTTTTACGCCTAGTCCCATTGACCAGCACCTGGACCGTATCCCTCCACATCCCTCCCATCCAGGTACCTACCCAATTCTCTCTCAAAGGTTGAAGTCAAAGCTGCATCCACTATCTCCACTCACTCCACCCCCTGAGTGAAGAAGTTTCACCTAATGTTTCCCTTAAACATTCCATCTTTCCCTGGCAATCCATGTCCTCTAGTTCTTCTCTTCCCTTTCCTGGTAGGGAATCTAATTAATCAAAAGCATCCTGATGGAGCAGAATGAGACTGATGTGATCACTCGCTGCAAACTGGCATCGACTGGATGGATCAAATAGTCTTGTCACTTTTATGAGACTTTTCTCTGGAGTGATTTTTAGCAGTTTGAATGGTAGAAAATGTGATGCCGTTATTAAATAAATGAGGAAGAGAAAATGGGGAAGTACTGGCCTGTTAGCCTGATATCAGTCATTTGGGGTAGATGGAAATATTGGTTCTGTAATATTGTAATATCAAGACATTTAGAAAATGTAATTGAGCAGAACTGGTATGAATTTATGAAAAGGTATTTGACAAAGCGAGTGGATATGAGGAGAGTAAATGAGGGCAGAGACTGTGGATTTTGATTTTCCAAATGCTTTGGATCAGGTTGTACATCAGAGAACGGTGAACAGGAGTGGGATGATTTGGTCCAGATTGGCTCCTGGGAAGAAACTTCACCAGTTCCATTCCCCTTCTCACCCATAAGATATAGGAGCAGAAGTAGGCCATTCAGCCCCTCAACCCCACCATTCCAACATGAGCTGATCCCTTCTCGCACTCAGCCCCACTCCTCTGCCTTCTTCCCATAACCTTTGATACCCTGACTATTCAAAGACTGATCAGTCACCGAACCACCTGCCTCCAAAGCTGCCATGTCAGTAGATTCCATCCTTCCAAATGCCCAACCACCTCCTTTTGATTCTTTCCACGTTGGCCCACAGTAAACACGGGATTTTAATGTGGGTAGCAACTCAGCAACACATTTCCAGGATGTGGGAAGAAACCATTGCCCACAGGGTCACAGAGAAGGGCGGACTTAGAGCAGATAGCATCAGAAGTCAGAATTGAACCAGGGTCCTGAAGCTGAGGAAAGCAGCATTACCTGCTGCCACCTGCGCAGTGCACAGTGTGGATCCTATTAGTTTGTAGGTAAGAAGAATCCTGGAGATGCTGCTGGTTTGTCAACACCTTGGAAGGAGTCAATATTTCAAATTAAGACCCTTAGTTATACTGAGAAAGAAAACAAATGAATTTTTTTTTCTCTTTCTCCAACCCCCACCCCCCCCCCCCCCCGCGCCAATTCCTGACAAGGAGTCTTTGGCTTGAAACATGAACTCCTGTTTATTTGGCCATGAGTTCTGAATATTTCCATCATTTTTGGTTTAATCCCAGACTTCCATCTTCTGCAGTTTTTGACCTTCTTTGGCAGAGGTATTCCTTAGGCTGGCAGGCTGATTCGACAGTGCTAGAGCAGGGATTGGTGTGTGGGTTCCACCTGTCCACGACTAGCAGCAACAATTTTGCTGCAGAGAACTAATGCCCCATTTTCCAAGTTTGTGGTCGAGACAAACCTGAGTGGGATTTGGAGGGATGAGGGTACAAAGGCTTTGCGGGGATGGAAGCGAGGAGCGAGAAGGGCAATGTGGCAGGAGGAGAGATTTGAGGGAAGGGGGGGAGGAGGTTTACCCACTGCAGTAGGCAGAAGAAAGGGTGCTGATGGCTTACTTAAAAGGTTTGAGACTGGGAAATGTTGACGTCACATTTACTGACAGCTCACCTGCTAATGGAGCAGGACACAAGCAACATCTAGAATGTTGCCTTTATTTCAGGAAGGTGTTAATGCAAGATGTCTTCCCACTATTAAATATTGTGCTTTGGGGAAGCCCCCGCTGGAGTAGTGTGCATTCAATTTCCCTCTTGCATAAGAGGACCTATCCCATCCAGAGGAAGTGCAGCAAAAATTGGGTCGTGGAATGGTGGGGGTGTAGGGATATCGTACAAGGAGAGGTTAGGGAGCTTAGACCTGTAGACCAGTCATTCTCAACGAGGGGTGTAATGGCCACCCTACCACATTCAAGAGGAGGCCACAGACTGAAATCATAAAATATTTTCATGTTTTTTTTATGTAGTCAGTAGGAGAGAAGTACAGAAGAAACCAACTAAAATTGACTGCTTCACAGGGAAGGGGGCCCCTGAAACATTGAGCAGAGGCTGAAGTGGGCCAAAAAAAGGTTGAGAGTACCTGCTCTAGACTCCAGTCTGGAAGAATATTCTGGGTTCCAGTGATAAATACAAAATGGCTCCAGCTCTCAGGTCTTGTGTTGGCCCATCAGGTTGAACACTGTGAAGTCTGTCCCAGAAAGGAACACTATCGATGGGGGATTGTCCAAGGCTTTAGGGCTCCCATTGTTCCATTAGCCAATGTGCATGGAAGGTCTATCTCTTCGTGCCACATAATAATATTCTTTATAGGGCCTATTTGCTGCTCTGGTTTATTGATGGCACTGAAAATCAGGATTGTACCCAGATCAGAGGAGGTGTGAAGTAATGACTTTATTGGCTTCACCTAGTCACCACGGATTGTTTCTGGAGCTGTGCCAGAGTGGGTGGTTTGCCACAGTCATACAGCACGGAAATGGGCCCTTTGGCCCAACATCCATGCCGACCAAGGTACTTTCATGAGCTAGTAGGGCCGAACTGGCCTGTTCTGTGCTGTAAGTGGTTACTTCAACCAGGTCTGTGGTCTTCTCGCCCTTTCCTATCCACACCCCTGTCCAAATGTCTTTTGACCACTGTAATTGCACCCACCTATTCCAGTTCCTCTGGCAGCTTGTTCCATGTAGTCATCTGAAAAGGGAGAATTTAATGATTATGCCATTAGGGTTTGGACTACCCAGGTGGGGTGAGGTACTGTTCTTTTACCCTGTCAGCGGAGGAGGCCTGTGTGGAAAAACCTGCACCTCCGGTCCCTTTTAATACCTTCCCCTCTCACAAATCTATAGCCTTTGGTTTTAGACCCTCTGTCTGTTATCCATGCACCTCATGATTTTATAAAACTTAAAGTCACCCCTCAGCCTCCTATGCTCCAGGGAGAAAAGTCCCATGGAAAGTGGGAGCCAATTAATTTTTAGGCAGGTGGCTGGAACGGGCTGCCATGGGTAGTGGTGGAAGAAGATATGATTGTAGCATTTAAGAGGCTTTTAGAGAGACACCTAAATATGCAGCGAATGGAGGGGATTGGTTCACATGGAACATGATGAAGGGGTACAGCCCAAAACGCTGGCTATCTACTGGCTTCAATGGGTGCCGCTGAGTTCCGGTAGCATTGTGTGTGCTGAATCATGTGCAGGCAGGAGTGATTTAGTTGAATTTAGCATTATGTTTGGTGCAGATATTGTGGGTGGAAGGGCCTGATCCTGTGCTGCATTGTTCTGAGTTCTATGTATTCAGGCAGCGGCGGGAGGAAATGGGCAGCTGAAGCTTCAGTCTTTTCGTCTGAACCTAGAGGGGAGATAACCTGTGGGGAGAGGTAGGGTGATAGATGGCACTAGGTGAGGGATTGTAGGGCAGATGGAGCCAAGTAGGGAAGGGAGAGAGGAGAGAATGATAGAGGCTGAGAGAGAAGAGAATGACACGACGGAGGAATAAGATGAATCTGTCCTCTCTAGGACATTTGAAATATCCCCCTTTTTCAGGAAATGGGCTCTTTCTGCAGGGACCACACTCTCTCTGATTCCCTGGTTCATTCATCCCTCCACCTCCCCAGGCATCAGCCCCTACAGATCCATCATCTAGACCACAATCAGTGAAGATTGGTAAGAACTTCTCCTCCACAATCTCCATCAGCACCGTAGCACTAAGGGATTAGCCCCCTCTTCTACTCTACACCTACAACTGTCAAGTCAAGTCACCTTTATTTATTTTTCATACCATGCTTGTATGGTAAAGATGAGATAGTATTTCTTGTCTGTGTGGCTCAGTACGACAGTAACACCATCTACAAATTTGCCGACGATACCACGGTAGTGGGTTGTATAAAGGAAGGGGATGAGTCAACAACAGGAGGGAGATTGAAAACTTGGCTGATCACAAGATCACCTGCTCCCCTACCCCATCTCTTTCCCTCTCCTTCTGATCCACCTAGACCCTCACTCAAAAACTTGCACACACATCCTTCTTTCCAAATTACCCTCCCAACCCCATTACCCAGTTTCTTTCCTCTCCTTTGCTGATTCCATCTGCCCATTATCCCCACACACTTCCAAATGTCCATCATCCCCTCCCTATTCTTCCCATCCCCTCATCCCCATTCTTCCCATCCCCACACCTCCCTTCCTCATTCTTCCCATCCTCTTGGCTCCACACCTCCCCTCCACATTCTTCCCATCCCCTCATCCCCACACCTCCCCTCCTCATTCTTCCCATCCCCTCATCCCCACACCTCCCCTCCACCCATTGTTACCATCCCCTCATCCCCACACCTTCCTTCCTCCATTGTTTCCATTCCCTCATCCCCACACCTCCCCTCCTCATTCCTCCCATCCCCTCATCCCCACACTTCCCCTCCACCTATTCTTCTCATCTTTCTTACATGGGTCCACTCATCACCTTCCTTCTTGGTTCCATAATCTGCAGCCCTTTGTTGTCTCCATATCATATCCTGCCACTGTCACTATCTCCTCCTTCCTTTCTTTGCCTCTACCTGGCTCCACCTGCCAATCACCTACCTCCATCCACCAATCACCTGCCTCCATTCGCCAATCCACCAGTCACCTGGATCCACATATAACTGTCTCACCTGTTTGCCTCATCTCTTTCTACTGCCACCTCCTCTCTAATCATTCAATCCAGATGAAGGGTCCTAACCTAAAGCATTTCCCTGACCCACAGAGTTCCTCCAGCACCCGCAGTCCTTGTGCCTTTGGGCTATCCAGTCCCTCCTCCGTAACAAACTCTTTTCTCCACCCTCTCTAGCTTAATCACATCCTTCCTACAGTATGGTGACAAGAAATTCACGCAAGCCATGTTCTCACCACCATCCTTTCCAGCCCTTGCATGATGACTCGGTTCATAGGAACATAGGAAAATCGAGCCTGCTCCGCCATTCAATAAGATCATGGCTGATCTAATTTATGACCTAACTCCACCTACCTGCCTTCTCCCCATATCCCCTAATTCCTCTACTCTATGCCTGATCTGATGAAGGCTATTGTGCCATACACATTTTTCCACCTGTGTACCTGTGTCACTACTGTTGGGGAATCTGTACCTTTAATCCTAGCTCTCCCCGTTCTGCAACACTCCCCATGGCCCAGCCATTCACTGTGAAAATCTGCCCTGGATTAACTTCCCAAAATCCACCACTTCACATATGTCTGATGGTTGATAGGCTTCACTCTTGATTTGAGCTTCACCATGGATTTTGGTCCTGATCCAGGGACGTTGAATACAGCATCGAATGATTTAGCTGAAGTGATCTGAACATTTTTTTTTTGTTTCGCCCTCCGTCACTCAAAATGAGAGACAGGTTAAAGTGGTTAAATATCTGGAAACTCTTCATGAAGGGTACTGATCTGAAATGTTGCCCATTCTTTTTCACTGATGTTGCACGGCCCGTTGATTGTTTAGCCCAGATCCTGCCTCTTGTGTGTCTCCAAGACTTGGCAACAGTCAGGTCACAAGTAAAGCACGAAAAGTCTGCAGACACCGTGGTTGGAGTAAAAACAAAATGCTGGAGAAAGTCAGCAGGTCAAACAGCGTCCTTTATAGAGCTAAGAAAAAGTTACATAATCAATGTTTCAGCCTTGAGCCTTTCATAAAGGAATGGAAAAATGTCGGCAGATGTCCAAACAAAATGGCAGGGAGGATGGGTAGGGAATTGAGCTCAGTCCCACAGACAAGAGGCACTAGGTGGATATGGGAGGGAGGGCACAGCAGCAAGCAGGGGGAGGGGGGATGGCTTGGTGAATAGAGAGGGAAAGGGGTGGAGAGCTGGAGGAAAGAAGGGGAAGGGAAGGGAGGGAGAATGGAGAGCAGTCCGGTTGGAGAGTGTCCAAATGGAAAACCAAATGTTTCTCCTCCAATTCATGGGTGGTCTTAGTGGAAGATTACATGAGGCCATTTTTTGTCTTGTACAACAGCTCCAGTCACAATGCAACAACAAAAGGGTCTTCTGACAATTAGTAACCAACTTTGCCTTATTAATTCTAAATTCATTTTTTGCAATCTCTCCTTTCTAGGGTGTAATGGTGGGAATGGGTCAGAAAGACAGCTACGTTGGTGATGAAGCCCAGAGCAAGAGAGGTATCCTGACCCTGAAATACCCAATTGAGCACGGGATTGTGACCAACTGGGATGACATGGAGAAGATCTGGCACCACACCTTCTACAATGAGCTGCGAGTGGCCCCAGAGGAGCACCCTGTCCTCCTCACAGAGGCTCCACTCAATCCCAAAGCCAACCGGGAGAAGATGACCCAGATCATGTTTGAGACCTTCAACACCCCAGCCATGTATGTTGCCATTCAAGCTGTGCTGTCTTTGTACGCATCTGGCCGCACCACTGGCATTGTGCTAGATTCCGGAGACGGTGTGAGTCACACCGTGCCGATCTACGAAGGCTATGCCTTGCCACATGCCATCCTGCGTCTGGACCTGGCTGGCCGAGATCTCACTGACTACATGATGAAGATCCTAACAGAGCGTGGGTATTCCTTCACAACCACAGCAGAGAGGGAAATTGTCCGCGACATCAAGGAGAAACTGGCCTATGTGGCCCTAGATTTTGAAGCCGAGATGCAGACGGCCAGCTCTTCATCATCCCTGGAGAAGAGTTACGAGCTCCCTGATGGCCAAGTCATCACCATCGGCAATGAGCGTTTCAGGTGCCCAGAAACCCTCTTCCAACCCTCTTTCATTGGGATGGAATCTGCTGGGATCCATGAGACCTGCTTCAACAGCATCATGAAGTGTGATGTGGACATCAGGAAGGATCTGTACGCCAACATAGTCCTGTCTGGTGGAACCACCATGTTCCCAGGGATTGCTGACCGGATGCAGAAGGAAATCACAGCCTTGGCTCCCAGCACCATGAAGATTAAGATCATTTCTCCACCAGAGAGGAAGTATTCAGTGTGGATCGGAGGCTCCATCCTGGCTTCTCTCTCCACCTTCCAGCAGATGTGGATCAGCAAGCAGGAGTACGATGAGTCCGGACCCTCCATTGTCCATCGCAAGTGCTTCTAATGACCCTGGTCATGTACACTTTGCTGTGGCCATCAGTGTTCACCACCTCCAGCCCCAGTAAACCCTGCCTTTGATTTCATGCACATTCCATTATTTCCCCAACCCCTGATGCCTTTGGAGTCTGTGCCACCAAGATGTAGAATTGCTTGTGTGAGTGTTTTCATCTGTAACAGATGAATAGGCATTATTGGTTGAGCTATCAATGTCTCTGACAAAACATCTGAGCTGAAATTGACCATCAATTTTGTATCTTGCAATTGTCAGATTAACTAACATTTTGAATAAAAGTGCTTTACCAATAAATCCCTCTTGTGTTGTATTTGAGCTTGAACATCAGTGACAGAAATTAGTTCAGTTTCTTTATTTTCTCCAAAGAAGTCTCTCATGGAGGGTCTGAACCAGCGGTTGAATTGACAACAGCCTCCCCTGAGGTCAATGAGAGCAGCCAGTTCCAGTATGTTGAGCTTTGCAAGTGATGGATTGCAATGGCTTGAGCCAGGCTTGCCTATCGAGAGGGTGTTGAGCCTTGTGGCATTTTTCGTGTTGCTCTACATATTTATCTGTGGCAGCGGAACCTGGGTAAAGGAACTGGACCAAGGGATGGCAAGAGGCCCAAGAGCAGTTGGGTGTTCAGTCCCTGAGAGGCGCAGGGGTTAATTTCTTCTCCAGTACAATAATTAGAAGTACTGATATTCCCTGTGCACACATTGGTCTTGATGTGTTGGTTACACTGCACTCCTGAGGAACCCATGGCTTGGTGAACAGGAAGGAGGTGAAGCTGAGAACTCGTCCTGAATGTGCTCCAAGGTCCAGAATGATGGCTGTGGCTCTTGCTTAATTGGGCCTATTCTCCTAAACCACGTTCCAGACCTTTTTAATCTCCTCACCACCAGCTAATATTTGGGGCTATTTCAGAACTCTTTCACTGGAGTGCATGTATCTCACCCTGACAGTTTAGGGGTTGGATCTGCCAGGCAGTGATTGGTTTGGGGGTGCCTCTGAAGAACAATTCAATATCTAAGCACCCTGGAAGTGATCCCCAAGGTGGACACCATTTTAACTTTCATTTCCTTCAAATCCTGTTTATGGTTCGAAAGGAATAATCCACTTTATGGTGTCACAACACGTCCTTCAGGTGAAATTCTACTCAATAAGACCAGTTCTCCCCATCTTTGTCCATCTTTACTCAAGATTTCCCTAATATCCTGTAATAGTACAGAACATGCAAAAATTACACAAAATTACCTTAGCTTGCCGTGATGCAGAGTCACCATTTAGTGTTGCCCAGCACCCTTTACAGCAAGAGAAAAAGAAGCAAAAAATTCACATCAGAATCACTGAGTGTCCATGGATTCACCTCCAGCGATTCCCACAGCCTCTGCAGCCGCACAGACTCCTGTTCAATACATCAGTAACCCAACTCCAGATCCAATCCTCTGACACGATCAGGAAGCCTTCATTGCCAGAAGCCCATCAGGAGCCTTTCTTGTCCTCAGTACCCCCTCAAATCCCTGTTCTGATTCCTGGTTCCTATGAACCAGTTTCCAGCAACCCAAAATCCATGTAGGTCTCCAAGTTGCCCATGGCCTGTGTGAGTTCCTCAGCCACTAAGCCCTTTGCTGGCTGCTGCTGTGGTGACCATCTTGTCAGGTGTTCTCCTCAGCTTCTCCTTCTCAATGGGGGGGGGGGTGTAAGCAGCAGTTCTTTGTTGTCACCTGTTACCTCCATGTTCCCTCCCTCTCCTAGCTTCATCTCTCCACCAGCCCCTCCTCCCTGGGATCCACCTAACACATGGCCGCTCCTGCCTCACCCTTCCCACTCACCTTTTCATCCTGACATTCTATCCTCGAACCTTTCAGACCAGATGAAGGGTGACAACCAAAAATATCGACTGTTCATTTCTCTCCACAGATATTTCCTGACCCTCTGCGATCCTCCAGCAGTTTGTTATTGTGACTCCATAGCCTGCAATGTTAGAGAGGTGTTTAAATCATGATTAATGCTCACTTAAGTTTTTAACCAAGAGACACAGAAACAGGCTTTTCAGTCCATCATGTCCATGCCAAGCATTAAGCACCCATCGACACCAATCCCATTCGTCAGCCTTGTATGTCTCACCAATCCACGGGCTTGTCTGGGTAGTATTTAAATGTCACAAGACTCTCTGCCACCACCAACCCCTTGGGCAGTGCGTTCCAGATTCTAACCACCCTCGAAGAGAAAAGAATTCTTCCTCAGATTACCTCTAAATCTTATCATCCTTTCCTTAAGCATCCTGTTTGTCCTATAGTTTTAAGTGCCCCTGGTGCAGGGAAAAGTTTCATTTCATATCCTATAGAAAACAGAAATAGCTGGAAGAGTGGGACATTCAGCCCTTTGAACATGTTCCCCCATTCAATACTATCATGGCTGAACACGGGATTTCATTCCCCTGTTCTTGCTTTCTCTCCACCCTCCTTGGTCCCCTTTGCCAACAGGGCCACATGTAACTCCCTTTTGAATATATCTAACAAACTGGCCTCAGCAGCTTCCTGTGGGCAAGAGTTCCACAAGTTCACAACTCTGAGTAAAGACATTTCTCTTCATCTTAGTTCTAAATGGCTTCTCCCATATCTTTAGATTGCGGTGCCTTTTTCTGGACTTGCCCAACATCAGGGGTATTCTTCCTGCATCTAACCTGTCTCATCCGGTCAGAATTTTATACATTAAAATTAGATCCTCTCTCATTCTTCTAAATGGCAATGAGTGTAACCCTGGTCTATCTGGTCTTTCTTCATCCATCAGTCCTGCCATTCTAGGGGTCAGTCTGTTGAACCTTCGCAGCAACCCCTCAATAACAAGAAAGCCCTTCCTCAGATTAGGAGACTAAAACTGTACACAATATTCAAGTAAAACATTTTAGCCATGGTTGAAGTAAAATCACAATCCTGGAGAAATTCAGCAGGTCAAACAACAAAGTGATAGATACATAGTCAATGTTTCAGGCTTGAGCCCTAGATCAAGGTATGGAAAATGTTGGCAGGCACTTGAATAAGCTGGTGGGAGGAGGGGCAGAGGGAGGAGCAAATTCCCACAGCCAGGAGCAAATAGGTGGGTAAGGGAGGGAGGGCACAGCAGCAAATGGGGGGGGGGGGTGGCTCTGTGAATGGAGAGGGAAGGGGGTGGAGAGCTGGAGGAAAGGAGACAGAGGGATGGGGAATAGAGAAGGCATTAGAAACCGGAGAAATCGACATTAATGTCATCAGACTGGAGAGGGCGAGATGGAAAATTAGGTGCTGGTCCTCTAATTTACGGGTGGTCTTGGTTTGACGGTACATGAGGTCATGGGCAGATGTATCAGTGCGGGAGTAGGATGCAGAATTGAAATGGATGGTCACTGGGAGATCCCTGACACTAAAGCTAACAGAGCGAACACGCTCAGTGCAGTGATGTCCCAATCTGCGCCCAGTGCCTCTGATGTAGAGAAGGCCAATGGGAGCACTGGATGCAGTAGGTGACTCATGTGGATACACAACTGAAGTGTTGCTCCATTTGGAAGGACTGGTTAGGGCCCCAAATGGTGGTGAGGGAGGACATGTGGATGCAAGTGTGACACCAGCGGCCACATGGGATGGTGCCAAGGGGCTGAGTAATAGGAAGGGACGAGAGGACGAGGAAGTCACGGAGGGATGGCTCCTTACAGAAGGTGGAGAGGAGAGGAGAAGGGAAGATGTGTCTGAAGGTGAGAACACATAGTAGATGGCAGAAATTACAGGGGATAATATGTTGGATGTGGAGGCTGGAAGGGTGGCAAGTGAGGACAAGGGAACTCCTGTTTTTGTTGCATCTGGGGGCAGAGGGGGCCAGGGCAGAAATGGAGGAGATGTGGGTAAGGGCTGTGTTCATGGCAGTGGAGGGGAAGCCATGTTTTTGGAAGAAGTTAGTTTTTTGGATGATCTGGACTGGAAGACCTCATCTTGGGAACAGATACAGCAGAGACAGAGGAATTGAGAGAAAGGAATGGAATCCTTGCAGTGAGACTGGGTGTGAGGAAGTGTAGTTGAGGTAGTTGTGGGAATTGGTGTGTATGTAAAAAATGTCTGGGGAAAGCTCATCTCAAGAGAGATGGGGACAGATAGAACAAGAAAGGGGAGAGGGTCGGTGGAGATGGACCAAATGAATTTGAACACCACTGATGTAAGATCCTCCCTATTACCGTACGTACTAAGGGAACTACAAGTGAATAAAATTGACGAGCTCATCGTGGGTGCATAAATGTAGTTGTCAATTTAGTGGAGAAGGAGTTGAGGGGTCTTGTCTGTGTAGGTTTGCAGTATGAATTGCTCCATAAAGCCAACAAACAGGCAGGCGTAGCTGGTCCCATGCGGGTACCCATGGCTCGTCCTTTGATTTGGAGAAAGTGGGATGTGTCAAAGGAGAAGTTATTAAAAGTGAGAACAAGTTATGCCAGGGAGGGTGGTGGTGCAGGGGAACTGGTTAGATCTCTTGACAAGAAAGAAATGAAAGGCCCTATACAACTGCAGTAAGACCAACTTGCTTCTATATTCAAAATCTTGCACAATAAAGGCCAATAAGCCATTTGCTTTAAATTTATCGATTTAAACATATTATGACCACAGTCACAGGCCATTTTGACCTTTGAGTCTGTGCCACCCAATTTACATCCACTTAACCTACACCCCTGGTACGTTTTAAATGGTAGGAGGAAACCGGAGCCCCCTGGATAAAACCTACGCAGACACAGGGAGAACCTACAAACTCCTTACAGTCAGCACAGGATTCAAACCCCAGATCCGATCCCTGGCAATGTTAGGGTGTGGCGCTAACCACTACGCCAACCGTGCTGCCCCTTCATCACCTGCTGCACCTGCATTCCAACCTTCATTGACTGACACACCATGACCCTCAGGACTCATTACACCTCCCCTTTTCCTAATTTGTCACCATTCAGATATAATCTGCTTTCCAGTTACTGTCACCTTTATCTACATCACACTGCATTGGCTGTATTCTGCCCGCTCTCATCATCTGTGCAGCTAGTTGGAATCTTCCTCATTTGCAAACTTGGAGATATTACATAAAATTCCTTCGTTTCTCAGGGGTGGCTAACCCTTTAATTTTAATTTAGACCTATAGCACAGTAACAGGCCATTTTGGCCCACGAGTCTGTGCTGCCCAATTAACCTACACCCCCCGATACGTACTCGTGGGCTGAAATGGCCTGTTACCGTGCTGTAGGTCTAAATTAAAAATTAAAAGGTTGGCCACCCTGACTTTAGATGATTAGTGGTGGAAGGGAGATACCCTGCATGGAGGGCAGTGACTAGTGGAGAGCCACATGGATCAGTTCTCGGTCCCTCGCTCTTTGTGATATCTATAAATGATCTGGATGATGATACCGAAGGTTGGGTGAGTAGGTTTGCGGATGACATGAAGATTGGAGGAATTGTAGATGGAGCTGAAGGTTGTCAGAGGTTGCGAGAGGACATCGACAGGCAGAAAAATGGCAAATGGAGATCAATCTGAACAAGTGTAAGGTGATGCAGTTTAGCAGGGCAAATCGAAAAGCCGAGTACAGGGTTAACGGTCGGTTAATTAAGAGCATGGATGACCAGCGGCATCGTGGGGTTCATGCCCATACATTCCTCAAGGTAGTTGCTCAGGTTGATAGGAAAGTTAAAAACCCTATGGGATTCTGGGCTTCATTAATAAGGAGATGGTGTATAAGAGTAGAGAAGTCACGTGCAGCTTTATAAATCTTGTGTGAGACCACATTTGGAGTATTGTGTCCAGTTCTGGTCTCCTCATTATAGGAAGGATGTGGAAGCTATGGAAAGGGTGCAGAGATTTACCAGGATGTTGCCTGGTTTGGAGGGCATGTCTTATGAAGCAAGGTTGGCAAAGCTGGGACTTTTCTCTTTGGAGTGTAGAAGGTTGAGAGGGGACTTGATCGGTCTACAAAATGATGAGAGGCATAGATCGGTTGGACAGCCAATACCTGTGTTCCAGGGTGGGAATAACAACCATGAGAGGACACATGTATAAGATTAAGGGAGTGAAGTATAGGGGGGGAGACATTAGGGGGAAATTTTTTACTCAGGGAGTTGTTGAGGACTGGAATGCCTTGCCAGGAATGGTGGTGGAGGCCGAAACATTAGGGGCCTTTAAAAGACTATTAGATAGGCACATGGATGAAAGGAGAGTAGAGGGTATAGGGTATAGGGTAAGGAAGATTTAAGACTTTTATACAGTTCGGCACAACATGGAGGACTGAAGGGCCTGAACAGTGCTGTAATGTTTTAAAGTTCCTGCCTCAACCACCTACTCTCACATCTCATTCTAGTTTACAATCCAAGTTTATATGGTGCAGTTAAAAAGGTTTGCTTTGTGTGCTATCCAGAAAATCTTTCCATAATATAGCCGAATAAAGCACAGTACAGAGTGTGGAGTTTCAGTGAGAGATTATTTTGAAAGGAGCAAGGACAAGGTTATGGGGGGAAGCAGGGGAGTGGGGCTAAGAGGGAGATTAGATCAGATCATGATGGAATGGTGGAGGACACTCAATTGCTGAATAGTCTCCCTTGCTCCTGAATCATATGATCTTGTTTTACCAGTGAGGCTGATGAGTTGTCTGATAATAGCAGGGAAGCAACTGCACATTAGGAGATTGTGTGGAAGAGTAGAGAAATCATGTTGCAGCTTTATAAGTCTCGTATGAAACTTACTCGCTGTCCACCACTCCCCCTATTTTTGTATCATCTGCATATTTACTTACCCAGTTAACCACCCCCTCATCCAAATCACTAATTTAAATTATCAACAACAGGGGACCTAGCACCGATCCTTGAGGTACTCTGCTCGTCACAGGCTTCCATCCTGACAGACAGTTGTCCACCATGAACCTCTGCTGTCTCTCCTCCAGCCACCTCTGAACCCATCTTACTATTTCTGTATTAATCCCTAGTGATTGAACCTTCCTTACTAACCTTTCATGTGAAACCTTATCAAAAGCTTTGCTAAAATCCAGATAGACTACATCAACTGCCCTACCTTCATCCACCTTTCTTGTCACTTCTTCGAAAAACTCAACAAGGTTCGTCAAACATGACTTCCCTTTCACAAACCCACGCTGGGTGTTCCTGATCAATTCCTGCTAACCATATATAACCATGTAACCACTTATAGCACAGAACAGGCCAGTTCGGCCCTACTAGTCCATGCCATAACATCCCCACCCTCCTAGTCCCACTGACCAGCACCCGGTCCATACCCCTCCAGTCCCCTCCTATCCATGTAACGATCCAGTCTTTCCTTAAATGTAACCAATGATCCCGCCTCGACCACGTCTGCCGGAAGCTTATTCCACATCCCTACCACCCTTTGCGTAAAGAAATTTCCCCTCATGTTCTCCTTATAATTTTCCCCTTTCAATCTTAAACCATGTCCTCTAGTTTGAATCTCCCCCACTCTTAATTGAAATAGCCTATCCACGTTGACTCTCTCTGTCCCTTTTAAAATCTTGAACACCTCCATCAAATCCCCCCTCAATCTTCTACGCTCCAGAGAAAAAAGCCCTAGTCTGCACAACCTTTCCCTGTAACTCAGACCCTGAAATCCTGTCAACATTCTCGTGAACCTTCTCTGCACTCTCTCTATTTTGTTTCTATCTTTCCTATAATTTGGTGACCAAAACTGTACACAGTACTCCAAATTTGGCCTCACCAATGCCTTGTACAATTTCATCATAACCTCCCTACTCTTGAATTCAATACTCCGATTTATGAAGGCCAACATTCCAAATGCCTTCTTCACCACACCATCTACCCGAGTATCAGCCTTGAGGGTACTATTTACCATCACTCCTAAATCTCTTTGTTGCTCTGCACATCTCAATAGCCGACCATTTAAAGCTTATCTAGATATTCATACACATCATCTCTAAAAGTACCCTCCATAACTTTCCCTACCACTGAAGTCAAGCTTACAGGCCTATAATTACTTGGCCGACACCTCGTGCCTTTTTTAAACAACGGAACTACATTAGCAACACTCCAGTCCTGCGGCACCACACCCTCCTCCAGTGATTGTTGAAAAATCACTGACAGTACCTCCGGTATTTGCTCCCTGACCTCCCTTAATGTCCTGGGGAAAATCTCATCAGGACCAGGAGACTTATCCACTTTCACTGACCCTAAAATCTCCAAAATCCCCTCTTTACTAGTCCCTATCTTTTCCATAACTAAGCCATTTGCCTCACTTATCTCACATAGTCCAATGTCGTTTTCCTTTGTGAACACAGATGAGAAAAAATCATTTAGTATCTCCTATCTGACACGGTTCCTCGCACAGTTCACCGCTCTCATTTTCCAGCGGTCCTATTCTGTCCTTAACCCTCCTTTTAGTATTTACATATCTGTAAAAACCCTTTGGATTCACTTTGACCTTATCAGCTATTGACCCCTCATACCTTCTTTTTACCTTTCTAATTTCCTTCTTAAGGTTTTTTCTGAAATCTATGTAATAATCATACATCTTATCCATTTTTTGCTTCTTAAATTTGGTAAATGCCCCCCCCCTTATCCCGAACCAACTTCCTTATTTTTCCAGAAAACCATGGTTCCCTTGAACTTTTGGCCTTGCCTTTCGATCTGACTGGCATGTAAAGACCCTGTATTCTCAATATCTCTTCTTTAAAAACCCTCCAAATCTCCTCTACATCCTTTCCAGAAAAAAGATCAGCCCATACAATTTTCTGCAAATCCCTTCTCATTTCTTCAAATCTGGCCTCCCCCACTTGAAGACCTTCCACCTCGGACCTGACCTATCCCTTTCCATATTTAAGTTGAAGTTAATGGACCCATGATCACTGGATCCAAAGTTCTCACCAACGCACACTTCCATCACCTGCCGTATTCCGCTCCCTAACAATAGATCTAACACTGCCTCCCCTCTAGTAAGCACCTCAACATACTGCTGTAAAAAGCAATCCTGAACACATTGTACAAAGTCTAAGCCATCCTGCCCTCTCACTGATTGTGTTTCCCAATCAATATTAGGAAAATTGAAATCCCCAACTATCACAACCCTGTACACATCTCAGTTATTTCCCTGCACATTTGCTCTTCCAGTTCCCTATCCTCTTTTGGCAGCCTACAATATACCTCTATATTTGTAGCCTCACTTTTCTTATATTTTAGTTCAACCCACAGAGCCTCCCACGATGAGTCCTCCAGTCTATCTTGCCTCAGCACCGCTGTAATATCTTTCCTGACAAGCAACGCCACACCTTCCCCTCGTACCCCACCAATTCTGTCGCGTCTAAAGCAGCAAAATCCTGGAATATTCAATTGCCAGTCACAAACTTCCTTCAACCATGTCTCACTAATTGCTACCACAGTCCTTGCATTGAAATAAATGCATCTCAGAGATCTTCCACCTTTAATTTTCTGCCTCTCACCCTCTCTACAATTGTTACAATGGCCACTATTTATTACCTGCTGCTGTTCCACCTCCAGATTGTGTGAAAAAGCCTTTTTTCTTTGCCTAAAGACTCTGTTCTTGCTCTCCTCCCTGACATAAACCCTTGTCTCCAACCTTACTAGTTTAAAGCCCTAGCAAACACCTCTGCCAGGAGACTAGAACCTCTGGGATTTAGATGTAACCCATCCTTACAGTATAGGTTCCATCTCCCCCAGAAACGATCCCAGTGGTCCAAGAATTTAAAACCCTGTCTTTTACTCCACCCCTTCAGCCACACATTCAATCTCCACCTGGCTCTATTTTTCCCCTCACTATCACGTGGTACAGGAAGTAATCCAGAGATTACAGCCTTAGTGGTCCCTCTTCAGAGCTCCCTGCCCAACTCCTTATATTCATTTTGCAGGATCACTTCTTTCTTCCTATCAATGCTGTTGGTACCAACATGAACCACGGTCTCAGGCTCTTTCCCTTCCCCCTTCAGGATGTTCTAGACTCGTGTAGCCACATCCTGGACCCTGGCATCAGGGAGGCAAACCACCATCCGGTTTTCTTTATCTCTTCCGCCTCACCAGCGAGTCCCCTATAACTATCGCCCTATTACTTCCTTTCTGGGCTACAGAGGCTGAGCCCACACCTCTGCTTGACTTAGCCTGACTATCCCCTTCCTCAGTACTCAAGGAGGAGTACTTATTTCTGAGGATTTCAGGCTCAGATGCTCTTTCTGGAGCCCGACCTTTCTCTTTCATCCTCCTAAACAGTAACCCACTGCTCCTCCTCCCGTGGGCCAGGTGTGACCACCTGACTATAACTCCTATCTATGATGGCCTCACTCTCCCTGACCAAAGTGAGGTCATCGAGCTGCTGCTCGAGGTCACTAACTCGGTCCCTTAGACACTGCAGCTCCTTTACAAGATAAAGAAAAATTTAATGTTCTTTATCACTTTCTTTCCAGTGCAAATTAAGTAACTGAACTTGTACACTAGTTTATTTACACAACTATTTTTAAAATGTTCTTATCGATATCGCACTGGTGGCTTCGCCATCTTGTGGATTTGGCTGCAACCTTTGGGCTCTGTGTTGCTGGTCAGGATTGTTCAGGAAAGCTGAAGATAAGCATACTTTAGAAAAATGCTCACAATTGGAGAAAAAGTCATATGATGAGAAATTAACCTTTTTAAAGAAGAACGGAATATGTTTTAGTTGCTTGTGTAAAGGACACATCAGCAAAACTTGTACTAAGTGACTCAGTTGTGATATATGCAGTTTAAAGCATCCCAAGTTACTGCATATTCAATGCAGTAAAAATGAGAAGGAAATCAAACAATCTGAATCCAGGACTAACGTGACAGTCAGAGAGGATGCTTCAGCTTTGGTTCAGACAAACAAGTCTTACTGGGGCCGGTGATAAAGCTCTCTCAATAGTTCCTGTGCAAGTTAAAGCTAAAAAAATGGGAGCTTCATACTGAAGACTTACACATTTCTTGATCCAGGAAGTAGGGCCTCATTTTGTTCTGTTGAATGAATGAATAAACTTATTCTTCATGGTAAAAGATCACAGATCTTGTTGAAGACAATGACTGATGAAAGGAACATTGAAACTAATTTAGATTCAGGTTTACAGATTGCTGGATTGAATAGCAATGAATTTTGCAATCTTCCAAGTGTATATACTCAGAAGACTATGCCTGTGAATAAGGAGAATATTCCCTATCAGGATGATATCAAACAGCGGGATCATCAAAAAGATGTTTGCCTACCCAGAGTTGAGATGTTAATTGGATTAGATGTACCTCTAGAAGTTCTTCGGCTTGGCTTCGCGGACGAAGATTTATGGAGGGGTATGTCCACGTCTGCTGCAGGCTCGTTGGTGACTGACGTCCGATGCGGGACAGGCAGGCTCTAGAAGTAATAAGGTGTCAAAATGACGGAACTTACACGGTAAGAATATTGCTTGGATGGACAATTAATGGACCATTAGAAGGAAAAAATGAATAATGATTAGGAGTTGTCGAATGTAAATGTCAACTGAGTTTCAGTGGTAAAAGTTAATGATCTGTGGGTACAATAGTTTAAAACTGATTTTCAATAAATGTCTCAAAGATATTCAAGAACCGTCAAAGATGGACAAACAGTGGCTGGATTAAATTTCAAATTCTGTTAAACATGTCATTACTGTATGGCATTACCTTTGAAGAGAAGAGAAATTTGTACACCAGAGAATAAAATAATTGCAGAACAGCGAACACTGAATTTGAAGAGAAAATTCAAGAGAAATTCTTCTTTTCACTTGGAATAGACCAATGTCATGTTGGACATGATAACCAAGGGTTATGTGGAAAAGATATCAGAAGATATCTTGGAACGTAAAGGTGGTAGAAAATGGTATTTACCTCATCATGGGGTTATACATCCACAAACTATGCTTAGTATTTGATTGTGGAGCAACATTTCAAGGAGTTTCAGTGAATTCCCAACTTTTACTCCAGACTTAACCAGTATTTTAATAGGTGTTCTGATAAGATTTTGTTAAGGGCCTATAGTAATTGCTGCAGATATTGAAGCGACGTTTCATCAAATGAAAGTACCATCAGAAGATCGTGATTTTCTACGATTGTTATGGTGGCCTAATGGCGTTTACGGTAAAGATACGATTGAATCCAGAATGACAGTTCATTTTTTTGGAGCAACTTTGTCACTGAGTTGTGCAAATTTTGCTCTCAGGAAATGTGGGGAAAATAATGAAGAACAATTTAGTTCTCAAACCATAAACATCATCAGAAATCATTTCGATGTGGATGATTGTCTTAGTTCAGTGGTTTCAGAAAAAGAAGCAATAAATCTTTATCACGAGTTCAATGAGATCTGTAATAAAGGAGGTTTCTTCTTTACGAAATGGATTAGTAACAGTCGAGATGTGTTGGCTGTTATTCCCGAGGCAGAAAAAGCAAAGAAGATAAAACATCTTGACTTGGATTGTGACGTTCTACCTGTCGAAAGAATTCTAGGGGTGCAATGGTGGGTTCAATCCGATGTTTTCAAATTCAAAATTGTTTTGAAAGAACAGCCTTTGACAAGAAGAAGTATTCTTTCAATCATAAGCTCAATATATGATCCTTTGGGAATATTGGCACCAGTAGTATTAATAGCCAAGAAAATTCTGCAGGAATTGTGCAGAAGAAAATTTGAATGGGATGAAACTATATCAAATTCCATTGCACAAGATTGGATGAATTGGATTGAGAGGCTTGAAATGTTAGAAAGTTTTGAAGTCAACAGATGTTTTAAACCTACAGACTTTGGAATTGCCACATTTGCTCAGTTACACCATTTTGCTGTCGCAAATGAAGGTGGGTTTAGTCCTGTCAGTTATTTATTACTACAGAATAACCAAGAGTGAATCCATTGTGGATTTATAATGGGAAAAGCCAGAGTGGCTCCATTAAAGCCAGTCACCATACCTCGAATGGAATTGACTGCTTCTACTATGGCGAGCAAAATGGACATTATGTTAAGAAGAGAATTACAGAAGGAGTTAGCAGATTTGTTTTGGACTGATACTACATCAATGCTTAAATACATTAATAACAAAATCATGAGGTTTTATACCTTTGCGGTTAACGGAATTAATGAGATTGAGAAGGTTTTGCATGCTAATCGATGGAGATATGTTAAAATAGTGGATAATCCAGGTGACATGGATCGAAGGTTCAATCACTTCTGAAAAAAGCCAACATTTGGGTGAAATCCAAACTACTGATGTGAATATTATCCAAATATCTAATGAGAATGATCCGATCATTCAATTAATTTGCTATTATTCTTCATGGTTTAATTTAAAAAGAGCAGTAGCATGGATTCTTAGATTAAAAACTATGTTTTTACATCATATCATGAAAGAGAATCTAAAGTCTTGAAAGATCTGTTATCTAACAGTTGATGAGTTGGAAAATGCTGAATTGGAGATTATTTGTTTTTGTCAGAAAAAGGCGTTTGATAATGAGATATCAAAATTGAAGAAGAATTTGAATGTTACAAAGACAAGTTGTTTTTACAGGCTAAATTCTATTCTGGTAAATGATGTATTGAGAGTAGGAGGAAGATTGGAAAAAGCAATAATGCCAGAAGGAGTGAAACATCCAATTATATTAGCTAAAGAATTTCATATTTCTGATTTGATTGTTTGACATATACATGATAAAACAGGTCATGGTTGTAATCATGCGTTATCAGAATTACGCCAGAAATATTGGATACTTGGTGCTTCGACATTGATCAAACGAATTATATCAAAATGTGTTAATTGTTGAAGTGCAAATGCTAAACTTGGACAATAACAAATGGCAGATTTGCCACAAGACAGAGTCTTACACAATGAACCCCTATTTACATACGTTGGAACTGATTATTTTGGTCCTTTGCAAGTGAAAAGAGGAAGAAGTGTTGAAAAACAATACGGAGCTATTTTTATCTGTTTGACTACGAGACCAATTCATATTGAAGTAGGGTCATGGCTTGATACAGACTCTTTTATTAATGTTCTTCAAAGTTTTATCGCCAGACAAGGACAAGTAAAAGACTTACGTTTTGATAATGGATCTAACTTTACAGGAGCTCAATTAGAGTTACAAAAAGCAATTTAAAATTGGAATCAACATCAAACTCATGATGGATTACTTCACATTCTCGAGATGTGTGGGAAAGAATGATTCGATCAATCAATAAATTTCTTAATTCCATTTTGAATAGTCAAATATTCAATTATGACAATTTTCAGACAGCATTGTGTGAAATCGAAGCTATTTTAAACAGTTGTCCAATAATAAATATTTCTGTTGATTTAAATTACATCGAGTCACTTACATTGAATCACCTCTTACTTCTTAAATCTAAACTTTTAATGCCTCCGAGACAATTTCAGAAAGAAGATATCTATGCAAGATGGAAACAAATGCAGTTTATTTCAGATTTATCTTGGAAAAGATGGGTGAAAGAATATCTTTCATTTTTACAAGAGAGACAAAAATGGTCTAAAGCTAAACGCGATTTTATATACGGAGACATTGTAATTATCATGGACGATTCTGCACCAAGAAATTCTTGTTTGCTGGGGAAAATCAGGGAAACAGTTCCAGACAAGAAAGATTTTGTTCAGCAAGTGTGGATTAAAACCAAGGCTGGTTACTTCAATCAACCTATTACCGAAATCTGTCTTTTACAAGAAGCAGAAAGTTTTCATTTCTAATCTTATACTTAACATATTTATTTTTGTATCTGTAGTAGTAATTATTATCTATTATTCATTAACATCTATTATAATAATTAGGGGCCAGAACATAAAGGTTAAAACCTTGTGTTTTTGATGTTAGTTAATTTTGTGCCTGCTTCTTTATTTGTAGTGTAATATGTTGTAATATCCATGCAAACTAAGAGCCTGCACCTCATTCTTCAACGAACTATTTCTTATTTCTTCTTGTATATCTCTTTAAATACAGTATATACTTTGTTTATTTATTGTTATAAAAATCTTCATGTGAAATTATGCAAAATGTTTATCTGTTTTATCAATGAATTAAAGCTACATAAAGTTTAATCTACAAAGTTTGGTTTATTGGATTAATAAGATAGTAATTTAGAATATCATCCCCATGTTTCCTTGAAGATGAAATTAGGAAATACTAGAATGTGGAAAGTGTCTTCTATAACCTGCCATTCTGAAATTATTACCCGGGGTGAGGGAAAGAAAATTTCCACCAGAGTTGGGAAAGGGATAACAGTTTGTCAAAGAACTGCCTATGCTTGGGGGGGGGGGAAAGAAAAAGAATAGTAAGATCAAACATGGAGACTAATCCAAGATATTGTAAATAGTTGTTGTAAATTGTTAAATATCTTGGTGCAAACATAAGTTTTTAAAAAATGATACATGTTTAATGGGAATGGGAGAAGGGATTTGGGAGAACTCTGGGTTGGGGTAGAGGAGGAAAGTGGGGGAGAGAGAGTCGCGGATCACAGGAGCCAAGTAATGGAGGGATATGGCAGTGGCAGGAGAGAAGTGGTTGCCAGGGGGATAAGGAGGAGAAAGGATAGGAAAAGGGAATTCTGTGAGGGGTCAGGGATTGTGATAATGATGTTGGTCATTTTTGATGTTTTTCCCCTTTTTCTTTTCTTGTTGGATTTTTTTATCTTACTTGTCTTTTTTGGTTCATTTGTCTTTGTGCTTGTTTAACTTTTCCAGGGTTTGTCACGGGCCTGGCATGTAGGAGAAGATAGCTGAAGGAAGAAGGTTCGGATGGCGAATATGGGGTGGCGAAGGTACGGTGGAGGCACCGGTCTGGGAATCCCTTGGGCAATGGCTAAGAGTATAAAATATATTAGCTTTAATGTTAATGGTTTGAATGGTAGAGTGAAGAGGACAAGAGTCTAGGCACACATTAAAAAATGTGGGTGGATCTGGCCTTTCTCCAAGAAACACATTTAATGGATTGGGAGAACCAAAAGTTAAAGAGGGGATGGGTGGGCCAGGTTATATCCTCCTCATTTGACTCAAAGGCAAGGGGGATGGTACTTCTGATAGGTAAGAGTGTAGAATGTAACTACAGATACAACAAGGAGATTTGTTACTCCTTGTTACAACAAGGAGTTACTAATATTTTAAACTCTGACTGACAAATGTAGAAAATTCATTCTGAATAAATACCTGGAATGCATTGTCAGATACATTCATAACCCTGGACCTTAGTAGATGTTTATGCCCCCAATTTCGACGATGAAAAATTTATACAAGATAATTTCCTAAAATTGGCAGAGGGAGAGGAGAACATTTTGGTTGGGGGGATGGCAGTTTATCTTTTGTCTGGACCCTGTCTTAGATAAATTGACTAAGAAAATGACTAAAACAAAAGCGACGAGGGCTACCATTGGCCACATGAAGGAGTTGAATCTGATAGATGTATGGAGGCGGAAGCATCCCAGGGAGAGGGACTACTCTTTCTATTCAAAACAACATGACTCCTAGATTTTCTTCCTGGCTTTAGCCCACATAGAGGGTAGGATCATGGAGGCTGAGTACACAGCAAGACTTCTCTCAGATCACTCACCCCTAATATTAGCAACAGAAATGCCAGACATGCAGGATACAGAATACAGATGGCGACTTAATACATTGCTGTTAAAGAAGCTGGAGTTTTGTAGTTTTATAAGAAAGCATATAAACATGTTCTGCGATTGTGCCTCTACTCCGGATAAATTCCTTGTATGGGATACTCTCAAGGCATTCTTGGGAGGTCAGATAATTGGGTACACTAAAACAATTAAAAAAGAATATATGAGGGAGGTAGATGAATTAGAACAGGAGATTACTCACCTAGAAAAGGACTTCCAAAAGTCAGGCTCAGAGAACCATTACAGGGCTCTAACAAATAAGAAATTGAAGTATAATACGTTACAAATGTATAGTGTGGAAAAGGCCATTATGTGGTCAAAACAAAAATACTATGAATTGGGAGAGAGAGCCCACAAAGTCCTCTCTTGGCAGCTGAGGACAGAACTGGCCTCGAGGATGATCAATGCAATACAAACTGGGAGTGGAAGGACCTCGTATAAACCAAAAGAGGTTCATGAGACCTTCAAGAAATTTTATGAAGATCTATATAAATGAGAACTGATGGGAGGGTTTGTTAAAACCAATGAGTTCCTGTCTAAATTAAACTAAAGCCCAGAGCACCAGCTTAGTTAGCTGGATGAGTTGGGCCAAAAGGTTCATGGTGTCTCACACTGTGATTCTATGTCCTTCAGGAAAGGAAATTAGTTGTCTTTATTTTATCTGATCTATAGGCGACTCCATACTCACCTTTCAAATAACTGCCTGTTTATTTCAGGGTAATTAGGAAAGGGAAATAAATGGATTTCCTCACATTGTGTGAATAACTAAAACTTTGAATACACCCTCTGTCATGTTGAGTGGCCCTGCAACTGGACAAAAGCAACATTGTCAGAATTGATTAAACTGGGCACCCATTCACCAGCAGGCTACAGGAACATTCACCACTGCTGTCTGTAACCTGATGGCCCAGTCTCCACTCACACCACCATCACCTCAGACAGGGCTCAACCCTACTTTAATGAGCAGGGCAGAAGGACATGCCAGGACTAGCCCTGCCACACTAGTTGTGAATGCTGGTGCACAATGAAAGGGTTAACGGAAGAAAGAGGCTCCAGGAGCAATCCTATCCTCAATGGATTTGAAACAAGGTTTGGCCAGGAGTGTTGAGAGAGGATGCTTTATCTCCACACCATCCTCACATCCTCAAACTCACAGAAGCCAATCTTCAGCAAATTTAACTAACAACGTGATGTCAAGAAAGAACTGAGAAAATCTGATCTACCAGAGGCCATGACAGCAGTGTGCGAATGTGTGCATGCATGTGTGTGTGTGTGTCCCTGCAGTGGAATGTGAATGATATGTTCAGGCTTGTGCTTTTGTCACATTCCACTTAAAGATCAAGAAGAATCTGGAGACTGAACAATTTGGGCATACAGCCATAACAGCTTGTCCAGCCCAAATATACCAATTATCTTACAACGCCCATATATTTTTTGGAGGGTGGGATGGAACTGGAACACCCAGAGGAAACTTATGCAGGGGAGAATGTACAAACTCCTTGCAGAAAGTTCTGGATTCGAACCCAGGTTGCTGGGATTGTAATAATGTTGCACGAGCCATTAGGCTAACTGTGCTGTCCCCATGGTGGCCTCACCTAAGGGACTAGTGGAATGATCTTTTGGCATGGATTAGAAGGGCTGAATTTCTGTGCTGTAGTGTTCTGCGGTTCTAATGTACTGAATTGATCATCTATAAGTTACATTATTCATTGCACAATGACTACATTTGAGTTGCACATTCTCTGAACGGGCAATGTGTTCTTAAAGCAAAGGTGCAGAGGGATTTGGGAGTCCTCATGCAAGATTCCCTAAAGGTTAACTTGCAGGTAGAGTCGGTGGTAAGGAAGGCGAATGTAATGTTAGCATTTATTTGATGGGAATAGAATGTAAAAGCAGGGATATAATGCTAAGACTTTATGAGGTATTGGTCAGACCGCACTTAGAGTACTATGAGCAATTCTGGGTCCTTTTTTTGAATAGTTTATTTATGATTTTCCAAGCTTAAACTCAAACAGTTATCAATCTTATCAATATTAATATTGCCCACATCAACATTGATTACAGTTTACAATTATCAATTTGATATACAGAGTTCCAGCTTCTTCTATCTCCTTCCCTTCCCTACCCCCCCTACCCTCTCCACGTTTAGCACTTAACCAACCACAGTTACATACTACATTCACAACGTTCACAACAAAGGGGTTTATGGGTTTCTCACGTGCAGTTCTGGAGTCCTAATCCAAAAAAGGATGTGTTGGGATTGGAGAGGTGGTTCATGAGAATGATCACTGGAATAAAAGAGATATCATGTGAGGAGTATTTGATGGCTCTGGGCCAGTCCCGTCAAGGGAGCGGTCATCGTCAGAGTGGACTGAGTCAGTGATAAAGCTTCAGCGATAACAGGTAAGAGGTGAGGGAGAGTAGGAGTGCAAACAAGATAGGAACACTCTATTAGAGGAACAAAAAGGATTCAGCAGGTAGATATAGGTAAATGCAGGTTTCAGATATCATATATTTTGTTCCTCTAGTCGTAAACAATGGGCATGGCAGCCAAGGCAGGGGATGCTCATCTTGCAGAACGTGGGTTACCAGGGAAGGCAGCAGGATCCCTGACGACTTCACCTGCAAGAAGTGCATCCAGTTACAGCTCCTGACAAACCAAGTTAGGGAATTAGAGCTGGAGTTGGCTCTGTGGGAGGCAGAGGGGGTGATAGACAGGAGTACTATTACAGCTAGGAGCCAGGAGGAGGGTAGATGGGTGACAGTAAGGAGAGGGAAAGGGAACAGGCAGGCAGTGCAGGGCACCCCTGTGGCCATTCCCCTCAATAACATTTTGGATACTGTTGGGGGCACAAGCCATGGTGATCAGGGGACTGGCATAAAGTCTGGTCCTGTGGCTAAGAAGGGAAGGGAGGAGAAAAGGAGAGCTGTAGTGACAGGGGATTCCATAGTTAGGGTTCTGTGGAAGAGATCGAGTATCCTGGATGGTCTGTTACCTCTCTGGTGCCAGGGACTGAGATATCTCAGATCGAGCTCATGGCATTCTCAGGAAGGAGGATGATCAGCCAGATGTGGTGGTCCATGTAGGGACCAATGATGTGGGTAGAAAGGGTGAGGAGGTTCTACAAGGAGAGTTCAGGGAGTTGGGCCCTAGGTCAAGGACAGGACCTCTAGGGTTGTGAGCTCAGGATTGCGCCCGTGCCACGTGCTGGTGAGGGTAGAAACAGGAAGATAAAGCAGCTTAACACATGGCTAAAGACCTGGTGCAGGAGGGAGGGCTTCAGGTTTCTGGATCATTGGGCTCCCTTCCAGGGAAGGTGGGACCTGTTCCAACAGGACGGTTTGCATCTGAACTGGAAAGGGACTAATATCCTTGCAGAATGGTTTGCTGGTGCTACTCTGGCGGGGGTGGGCGGGGGTTTAAACTAGATTTGCAGGGGGAGGGGAATCAGAGGGCCAGAGTAGATAGGGGAGTGGAGGAGGGAAAAGATTATATGAAAATTGCATGCACCGTTAGAAGTCAACGGGTTGTACATGGTGGAAATTTTCTAAAGTGCATCTATTTCAATGCAAGGAGTATTGTAGGAAAGGCAGACGAGTTGAGAGTGTGGATTGGGATGTGGAATTATGACATTGTGGCCACAAGATCGCAAGACAAAGGAACAGAAGAAGACCACTAGGCCCATTGAGTCTGTTCCATAAATCTACACTAAGCTACTCTACACGTTCCAATTTCCAGCCTTTTCCCCATATCCCTTCATGCCCTCACTAATGAGATACTTGTCTATTTCTTGTTTAAATACTCCCAGTGATCTGGCTTCCACTGCTGTATGCGGCAGCGAGTTCCATAGATCCACGACCCTCTGGCTAAAGAAGTTCTTCCTAATCTCTGTTTTAAATGAATAACTTCTAATTTTCAGACTATGACCCCTTCTTCTCGATTCACCCACCAAGGAAAACATCGTTCCCACATCCACCCTAATCTAAACCTTTCAAAATACGAAATGGCTCTATGAGATCTCCTCTCTTTCTCCTCTACTCCAATGAATACAACCCAAGAGCTGCCAAACACTCCTCATACATTAGCCCTTGCATTCCGGGAATCATCCTAGTAAATCTCCTCTGCACCCTCTCCAACAACATCACATCCTTTCTCAGATAAGGAGCCCAAAACTGCACACAGTTCTCCAAATGAGGTCTCACCAGTGCTGATTGTTTGCCTCACTTCCATTGATTCCGTGCTCATTTCCTCAGTAAATACAGATGCAAAAAAAAACATATAACATCCCCCCCACCTCTTTTGGCTCCATACATAGCCAACTACTCTGATCTTCAAGGGGACCAATTTTGTCCCTTATTATCCTTTTGGTTTTAATGTACCTGTAGAAACCCTTAAGAGTTTCCTTTAAAAAAAAGTTTCCTTTACCATGTCTGCCAAAGTAACCTCATGTCTTCTTTTAGCATCTCATGATTTCTTTCTCAGGCCTTTTCTTTATTTTATTTTAATGTTCCTCAAGTACCTCATTTGCTCCTTGTTACCTATGCCTGCTATACACTTCTTCTTAACCAGATCTGCAAAATCCCTCAAAAGCCAAGGTTCCCTACGTCTGTTAACTTGGTCTTTCATCCGACAAGAACATACAAACACTCTCCTCTCAAAGTTTCACCTTTGAAGGCCTCCCACTTGCCAAGTACATTCTTGCCAGAAAACAACCTTATCAAGGAAAATAGAGGGTCATGTGTGTGAGGTAGAGGATGTTTTGTTTGTTGAGGAGATTTGTATTGATTGGCACAACCTCATGGACCAAAGAGCTTGTACTGTGCAGTAATGTTCTATGTAATGGTGTAATGATCACTGAACCCATACTGTTCCCCTACTCACACTTCCATTCACGGTCCTGCATTGTTTCATAATAGGGAGGTTCACTATTGTTACTCTCTGTAGATGGTACTTCCATATATTAATTTATAAAACTTAACTGAACACATTTGACAAACTTTAAGCCATCCAGCCCTTTTATTGAACACATGGCAACCTCTAAGTCATCCAGTTTCAGTCAATAAGTGGAAAGTTAAAGTCACCTATGATCACAAATTTATGCTTCTTGCAGTTGACCGCTATCTCCCTGCAGATTTACTCCTCCAATTCTGGTTGACTATTGGGTGGTCTACAATACAACCCCATTAATACATCTTTCCAGTTCTCCAGCTCCACCCATACAGCCTCAGTAGATGTGCCTTCTAGTCTGTCCTGTCTGAACACTGCAGTGAAATTTTCACTAACTAGCAATGCCACCCCTTCCCCTTCATCCCTCCTCATTATCACGTCTGAAACAACGGAACCCCGGATCATTGAGCTGTCAGTCTTGGCCTCCTGCAATCAAGTTTCACTAATAGGTACAATGTCATAATCCCATATGCCAATCCGTCTTCTAAGTTTGTCTGCCTTTCCTACAATACTCTTTGCATTGAAATAGACACCCCTCAGAGCATTAATCCCATCATGCACAAATGTTTGAATCCTGTCTTTGTATGCCATCTTGACATCATTTTTTTCCCACCCAACTCTACTATTTGCTCTGGTGCTGTCATTCCCATCCTCCTGCAACTCTGCTATTTGCTCTGGTACTGTCATTCCCATCCTCCTGCAACTCTCGTGTCAACCCACAGGAGTAGCACTGGCAAATCTTCCCACAAGGATATTATTCACTCTCCAGTTCTGATACAAACCACACCACCAGTATTGGTCCCAATGATCCAGAAATCTGAGTTGTCATTTAATCATGGGAACATTTGATATTCTGCTCTATAGAGAAGATAAATATCCAGTTGCTCAAACACATGTCAAATTTTGAATCTGTTACGCAATCTCTCCTTTCTAGGGTGTGATGGTGGGAATGGGTCAGAAAGACAGCTACGTTGGTGATGAAGCCCAGAGCAAGAGAGGTATCCTGACCCTGAAATACCCAATTGAGCACGGGATTGTGACCAACTGGGATGACATGGAGAAGATCTGGCACCACACCTTCTACAATGAGCTGCGAGTGGCCCCAGAGGAGCACCCTGTCCTCCTCACAGAGGCTCCACTCAATCCCAAAGCCAACCGGGAGAAGATGACGCAGATCATGTTTGAGACCTTCAACACCCCAGCCATGTATGTTGCCATTCAAGCTGTGCTGTCTTTGTACGCCTCTGGCCGCACCACTGGCATTGTGCTAGATTCCGGAGATGGTGTGAGTCATACTGTGCCAATCTACGAAGGCTATGCCTTGCCACATGCCATCCTGCGTCTGGACCTGGCTGGCCGAGATCTCACTGACTACATGATGAAGATCCTGACAGAGCGTGGGTATTCCTTCACAACCACAGCTGAGAGGGAGACAGTGCGTGACATCAAGGAGAAACTGGACTTCGTGGTCCTGGATTTTGAAGCCGAGATGCAGACGGCCAGCTCTTCATCATCCCTGGAGAAGAGCTACGAGCTCCCTGATGGCCAAGTCATCACCATCGGCAATGAACGTTTCAGGTGCCCAGAAACCCTCTTCCAACCCTCTTTCATTCAGATGGAATCTGCTGGGATCCATGAGACCGGCTACAACAGCATCATGATGTGGACATCAGGAAGGATCTATATGCCAACACAGTCCTGTCTGGTGGAACCACCATGTTCCCAGGGATTGCTGACCGGATGCAGAAGGAAATCACAGCCTTGGCTCCCAGCACCATGAAGATTAAGATCATTGCTCCACCAGAGAGGAAGTATTCAGTGTGGATTGGAGGCTCCATCCTGGCTTCTCTCTCCACCTTCCAGCAGATGTGGATCAGTAAGCAGGAGTACGATGAGTCCGGTCCCTCCATTGTCCATCGCAAGTGCTTCTAATGACCCTGGTCATGTACACTTTGCTGTGGCCATCAGTGTTCACCACCTCCAGCCCCAGTAAACCCTGCCTTTGATTTCATGCACATTCCATGTCTCCTAATTTCCTTTATCCCATGAATAGGATAGATAGTGGGCCATGTCACTATTTCCATTATGTGTAATATCACTGCCCTCCTTTGGATGGTACTGTAGCTGGAAAAAGTTGATTTACTTATCCTACTTCTGGGATTGGGGTGGCTGGTGTTAATTTAGTGACGACAGAAGATTTGCCTTCTATTGTGAAAATGTTAAAAAAACAACAATTTGGTCTTTTTAATATTTTGTCACACTATTGTAAAATCACATTTAAGAAGATGTGTTGTAGAAAATAGGGATTGGCTTTATGTCTATGCCAACCATGCCACTTCTCCAGTTGCATCTTAAATGTTATTTCTGCTCTTGCCTCCACCATCGTTTACAATCCAAGTTTATACGGTGCAAATAAAAAGGTTTGCGTTGCGTGCGATCCAGATTTCAGATCCAAGTATCAGATCAAATTAGACCAGAGAAGGAGCAGTGTTAGATCTACTGTTGGCAAACGGAGGTTAGTGTTGGCGAGCACTTCGGGTCCAGTGATCATAATGCCATCAGCTTCAATGTCATTATGGAAAGAGAGAAGTCAGGGCCAAGGGTTGAGGTTTTTGATTGGGGAAAAGCTAGATTTGAGGAGATGCGAAAGGACTTGCAGGGTGTGCATTGGGACAATTTGTTTTATGGGCAGGATGTAGTAGAGAGATGGAAGTCTTTCAAAGATCAGATTTTGAGTGTGCAAAAGCTTTATGTTCCTGTTAGGTTAAAAGGAGTGGCGAAAGGTTTGAGAGAGCCGTGGTTTTCAAGGAATATTGGAAACTTGGTTCGAAGAAAAAGGGAGGCGTACATTAGATATAAGAAGCATGGAGTTAAGGAGATGTTTGAAAGATACATTGAATGTAAGAGGAATCTTAAGAGAGGAATTAGGAAAGCTAAAAGAAGGTACGAGGAAACTATGGCAAGCAGGGTGACAACTAATCCAAAAGAGTTCTACAAATATGTTAATGGTAAGAGGAAAGCTAGAGACAAAATTGGTCCCTTAGAAAATCAGAGCGGAAAACTGTGTGTGGAGCCTAGAGAAATGGGGGAGATATTGAACAGTTTCTTTTCTTTGGTATTCACTAAGAAGAAGGATATTGGGAGATGTAAGATAAAAAAAGCAAATTGGGTAAATATAGGGAATATAGAGATTACAAAAGGTGTAGTTTTAAGGCTTTTGAAGAATATAAAGGTGGATAAGTCTCCGGGACCAGACGGGATCTTTCCCAGGACATTGAGAGAAGTGAAGGAGGAAATAGCAGAGGCTCTGGCGGTAATTTTCCAAATGTCATTAGATATGGGGATAGTGCCAGAGGATTGGCGCATTGCGCATGTGGTTCCATTATTTAAAAAGGGTTCAAGGAGGAAGCCTGGCAAGTATCGGCCTGTAAGTTTGACGTCTGTGGTAGGTAAATTAATGGAGAAAATTCTTAGAGATAGTACTTATAAACATCTGGATAGACAGGGTCTGATCAGGAGCACTCAACATGGATTTGTGGGAGGAAGGTCATGTTTGACCAATCTGATTGAATTTTTTGAAGAGGTGACTAGGAATGTGGATGAGGGTAGCGCAGTGGATGTTGTCTATATGGACTTCAGTAAGGCCTTCGATAAGGTACCACATGGAAGGTTAGTTAGGAAGGTGCAGTCTTTAGGTATAAATTTTGAGATAGTCAAATGGATTGAACATTGGCTGAAAGGGAGAGGCCAGAGAGTGATAGTGGATAATTGTCTGTCAGGTTGGAGGCCGGTGACCAGTGGTGTGCCTCAGGGATCTGTATTGGGCCCATTGTTGTTCGTTATATACATTAATGATCTAGATGATGGGGTGGTGAATTGGATTAGTAAATATGCAGACGATACTAAGATAGGTGGAATAGTGGATAATGAAGAAGGTTTTCAAGGAATGCAGAGGGATTTGGGCTGCTTAGAAAAGTGGGCTGAAAAATGGCAGATGGAATTTAATGCTGATAAGTGTGAGGTGCTTCATTTTGGTAAGAAGAATCAGAACAGGACATACGTGGTAAATGGGAGAGCATTGAGGAATACAGAAGAGCAGAAAGATTTAGGAGTAACGGTACATCGTTCCCTGAAGGTAGAAACTCACGTGAATAGGGTGGTGAAGAAGGCTTTTAGTATGCTGGCCTTTATCAATCATTGCATGGAATATAGGAGTTGGGAGGTGATGTTGAGATTGTATAAGACGTTGGTGCGGCCTAATTTGGAGTTCTGTATGCAGTTCTGGTCGCCTAAATATAGGAAGGATATAAACAGAGTGGAGAGAGTGCAGAGAAGGTTTACCAGAATGTTGCCTGGGTTTAAGCATCTGGAGTATGGGGAGAGATTGGACAGATTGGGTCTTTATTCTTTGGAGCGTAAAAGGTTGAGAGGGGATTTGATAGAAGTATTTAAGATTATGAAAGGGATAGACAGAATGGATGTGGATAGACTATTTCCGTTAAGAGGAGGAAAGATTAAAACAAGAGGACATGAGTTAAGAATTAAAGGGCAGAGGTTTAGAGGTAACATGAGGGGGAACTTCTTTACTCAGAGAGTGGTAGCCGTGTGGAATGAGCTTCCGGGAGAAATAGTGACGGCGGAGTCAATTGTATTATTTAAGAAAAGGTTGGACAGGTCTATGGATGAGAAGAAGATGGAGGGTTATGGGCATTGTGCAGGGAGGTGGAACTAGAAAGGGGTGTTTGGTTCGGTGCGGACTAGAAGGGCCTAATGGCCTGTTTCCGTGCTGTAATTGTTATGTTATTATATTGTTTATTATCATTTAATAAAACAACAATGTAATATTACACAAAATTGCCTTTAGTTATCGCATTGGATGGTGCCCCTTTCGATCAGAGCAAGAGAAGCAAAAGAGAGTCCCCCAGAGTAATTGAGTGTCCATGGTTTCATCTCACCATTCACGCAGTTTCCACTGCCACAAAAGACTCCAGTTCAGTTCAAACCATTGGCAAAACAAGTCCCAATCCTTTGGGAGCCCTCCTTGCCTCAGAATCAACTTGAATCCTGGTTCCAATACCTGGTTCCAATGAGCCAATCTCCAGCAGCCCACAGCCTGGTGTGAGTCCTTTGACCTCAAGATGCCAACAGCTCGCTGCCTGTGTGTGTCCTTCAGCCACAGAGCCCTTTGCTTGTTCGCTACCGTGGTCACCGTCTTTGGGAGTTGTCTCCTCTGCTTCTCCTTCTCAACTGGGGGTGTTCTCCGAGTTACAGGACTTTAAATAAAACATTGTTGGCTCCTTCAACAGTTAATTTAAAGCTTGTACAGGGCTGTCGGCAGAGGCTGGGCAGGAGGAGCCATGGGAGGGGTGCGCTGTGTATCCGCTTCCTGCTCTACCCAAGTCCACGCCAGTGGCACCGCTGCCATTACACCACTCTGGCAGCACTGGAATTGTTGTTATGTATTATTCAGAAAGTCTTTCCATGAGTACAGTATAAAACAGAACCAGAGAAGAGAGATCAGTTCTCATCGAGCAAGGAAAATTTTGTTTTTGCAGTGAGCCTTGATTAGGTGTCTGATAATAGCAGGAAAGCAACCATCCTTGAATCTGACTATGTGTGATTTCACACTTGTGAACCTTCCTGATGGGAGGAGGGAGAAGAGAGTGTGTGCTGGTTGGGATGAGCCCTTTAGCATAGTAGCTGCTTGTCAAAGGCATTTGGAGATGCAACTGGAGTTGGAGGGAAGGAGGTTTGTGTGATTCAAGATGTAATCCATAGAGACAAAATCTATTACCCTGTAATTGTACATCACATTGCTCCCCTCTTCAAAATAAAAAAAAAACAATCAAATTTGAGGCATGATTTCCCATCCATAAGGCAATTCTAGTAAACAGTTAAACAATAAAGTTTGCCGAAGCTGGATCCGAGCGTGATACATAAATGGGCTGGTGAAACTCAGCTGGTCACGCAGCATCCATCAGGTAACCAACTGGGCCCTTCGTCAGGTATAAGATAAAGAAGAAGATGCCTGAGTCAGATAACAACTACTTTGGAGAAATTTACCCTTCAGATGCCATTTAACTCTCCTCCATATACACACCCTCACCATGGAAAATAATGACCTCGAGCATATTAACTCTTATCCTCTTTCACTCCATCTCTTATAACTCAAGCCTTTCAATCTGGGTATCACCCTTATGAATAGTTCCTGCACCCTCTCAAGTTTAATTGTAATGTTTCTGTAGTGTGGTGACCAGACCTGCACATAATTCTTAATCCAACTTCAGTTGAACCAATGTTTTCTACAACCATAACATGATTCTGGTACTATGTGCCTCAAATGATGATGGTAAGTACTTTTCCTGAGTTTCTCATGCATAATTTTAGGGAATTATGCCCCTGGGCCCCTCGATCTCCCTGCTCTATATGCTCCTCAGGGCCTATTATTTGTTGAGTATGTCCTGCTTTGGAGGAACTTCCCAAAATGCATTATTTTGCATTTTATGTATTAAAATCCATGTCATCCCTTTCTCTTCTTTCCCAGTTGATCGATATCCAGTTATAACTCTGAACAACTTTCTTTACTGTCCCCTATACCAGCAATTTTGCTTTCACCTGAAACCTTATGAATTGTGCCATGTGCATTCTCATACAAACGTACAACAGGGAATCCAGCTCCAATCCCTGAAGCTGCCCACTGGCTATAGGCATCCAATCTGGGAAAAAAAACTACCTTTACTTTCATTCTCTGTATTCAATTACCCCGGGATCTCACTTCCCAAAGTTCCAACTGGATGAGGTCTTCCATGCTGGATCATCAGCCATGTCCTCCTTTTTCAAACAACATGGCTTCCCTTCTACCACCATCAACTCGATTCTCACCCATATATACTCCACAATCTGCCTTGGCTTCATCCTCTCCCATGCGCAACAAGGACAGGATACCGCTTGTCCTCACTATCACCTGACCAGCCTCTGCATCCAACATACCATCTCTGCAATTTTCACCACCTGCTGCATTATCCCACCGCCCGATAAAAAAACAAGAGATAGGAGATAGGAGCAGGAGTCGGCCATCCGGCCCAACGAGCCTGCTCCGCCATTCAATAAGATCATGGCTGATCTGATCAGCCAGAGTGGGTAGTTGGCCAGGAGGAGATGTCCAGGAGGAGGAGGAGGTCGAAGTAGGGGAAAGGTTCTTGGGGGGTGTTTGAGAGTTGCAGCCAAAGTACTAAACCTGGAGGAGGAGGCGACATCGCGGAGTGCGCGAAACTCGTTGAGATGTGGATGGAGGGGGATGAAGGTGAGACCTCTGCTAAGGATTGAGTGCTCCACCTCCGAAAGGGGAAGGTCAGAGGGGATAGTAAAAACCAGGCAAGGGTCGGAGTGGGAGTTGGTGTGGTGGAGGGGGAGGTTTGGAGAGGTCCGAGGATGGAGAAGGGAAGTGGGGGAGGTTGGAGGGGGGAGGAGAGATGGGAGGATTGGCAGGGGGAGAAGGATTGGGGAGTTTGGGGGGAGGAGGGGAGTAGGGATGTATGTGGGAGATGATGGGGGAAGGGGAGAGAGAGAGAGAGAGAGAGAGAGAGAGAGAGAGAGAGAGAGAGAGAGGAGGGGAGAGAAATGTAGAAGGGGTAGCCGATGGAGGGGAGAAAGAAAGAGGATTTGTGGTTGGAGGGTGGGGGGGAGAGGGTGGCAGAGAGGAGGAGATGGGGGTGATGCATTGGGAGTTTGGGGAAGGAGGAGAGGGGGAGTTTAATTAAGTGGGATCCAATAGAGAAATCAGGGCTCCAGATGCAGTCTGTTTTGGGAGTCATGTGGGACGAGTCAATGAGGAAGGCTCCAGCATCTTATCCAGTGCTGGAGTCGACAGCAGTGGTGTCAGGAGCTTCGGTGAGTGGGGGGTCTGAGCCTGGGTTTGGGGTGGGCAGCAGTGGCGTTGGGAGCTCTGTGTGGTCGGCGACTGGAGCCCAGATACCTGTAGAAGATTGCATCTGCGGTTCCGGTGAGTGAGGTGGTGGTGTGGGTGGCTGTGGCAGTTGGAGCTCCGTAGTGTAGGCAGCCGGAGTCTGGGCCTGGGTCGGTGGCCATGGCGAGGGGAGCTCCGTTTCAAGTCAAAGGAGAAGTTGTTTAGAGTGAGGACAAGTTCTGTCGGGTGAAGGAGGGTAGAGGGTGATTGGTTGGATCTCTTATTAGCATCTGATTGTACATATACAATCAGATGAAACAGCATATCTCCGAACTCCAGAACACACATACAGTATGCACACATGGAAACAGAAACACAGGTGCAGGAGTAGGCCATTTGGCCCTTCAAGCCTACGCTGCCATTCAATATGATCATGGCTGCTCAGTACCCGGTTCCTGCCTTCTCCCCATACCCCTTGATCCCCTTAGCCACAAGGGCCAAGTCTAACCTACTCTTAAATATTGACAAGGAACCAGCCTCAACGACTTCCTGTGGCAGTGAATTCCACAGATCCACCACCCTCTGAGAGAAGAAATTTTTCCTCATCTCAGTCCTAAAAAACTTTTCCCTTATCCTTAAACTGTGACCCCTGGTTCTGGTTTTTCCCAGCTCTGGAAACAACCTTCCTGCATCTCGTCTGTCTAAACTTTTAAGAATTTTATATGTTTCTATGATCCCCCCTCAATCTTGTAAATTCCAGAGAATACAAGCCGAGTCTAATCAATCTTCAATTCTCACAAATTCAACACATGCAGAAAAGTATAATATTTAATATAATTATCTGGATCCTTCAAAAAAATATCAAATTTGTGAATATGATTTCCCAAGCTCAAAGCCTTGTTGACTATCATTTCTGGTCACCTCATTATAGGAAGGATGTGGAAGCTATGGAGAGGGTGCAGAGGAGATTTACCAGGGTGTTGCCTGGACTAGAAAACAAATCTCATGGGCAAGGTTAGCAGAACTGCGTCTCCTCTCTTTGGAGCAAAGAAGGATGAGAGGAGACTTAATAGAGGTCTGCAAGATTATGAGAGACATAGATAGGGTGGAGCCAGAGTCTTTTCCCCAGGACAAGAATAGCAAACCCCAGAGGACATTTGTACAAAATGAAGGGAGGGAAGTTTAAGAGAGAAATTAGGGATAAGTTTTTAACACAGAGTTGTGGGAGCCTGGAATGCCTTGATGGGGGTAGTGATAGAGGCTGAAATATTAGGGGCATTTAAGAGACTCTTAGTCAGGCATATGGATGGAAGAAAAATAGTGTTATGGGGTAGGGAGGGTTTAGTTTTTTTTTTGGTAGGAATATATGGGTTGGCACAACATCGAGGGCCAAAGTGCCTGTTCTGTGATGTACTGTTCTATTTTCTAAGCCTCACCTTTCCAAATGCAAATACATTCTGTCTCTTCCAGTCAGAGTTTTACAGCATTGAAACAAGCCCTCAAGCTCAGCTTGTCCATGCTGAACAGTGTGCTTTCCTGTTTTAGTCCTACTTACATAGAACATAGAGCATAAACATTAGAGCATAGTACAGTCCATGATATTGTGCCAACGGATAGAAACCTACTCAACAAGTATGATGTGTTGCATTTTAGAATGATACACCAAGAAAGGACACACATGGCAAATAACCATACAACCATATAACAATTTATGGCATGGAAACAGACCATCTCGGCCCTTCAATTCCACGGGCACTGAGGGGTGGGGTAGAACAGAGTGATCTGGGAATACAGATATATAATTCCCTGAAAGTGTCATCACAGGTGGACAGGGTTGTAAAGAGATTTTGGCATATTGGACTTCATAAATCAAAGAATTGAGTATAGGAGTTGGGATATTATGGTAAAGTTGTATAAGACATTGGTGAGGCCAGATTTGGAGTATTGTGTGCAGTTTTGGTCACCTAACTACAGAAAAGATATCAATAAGATAGACAGAATGCAGAGAAAATTTACTAGGTGTAACGTGAATGATTGCACTCAGAGACAAGTGAAGAGTAGAAACATGCTTTTAATACCTTACAATCAATGGCCAGTAGACACAATAGTCCTCAGGTGATTCTGAGGTAAGGCGGGAAAACCAGGGTTTATATTGGGGTAGGTGAGGGTGGAGCCAGAGGAGGAGCCAGCCATCTGGACAATACATTCACCCCTTCAGAATTGAGCCTGTAGGTGAAAAACTGACCATTTATTTTAAAAAAAACGAAAAGTTTACAAGTTAAGTCTGTCATGGGGTCTGGTAATTCTGGTCGAGCACTGCAGTACTGGAAGACTTTGGACTTCCTGAACCTCTTGGACTTCCTGTGGTACAGAGTCAGTGGGTCTCGAGGGCTCAGGCTCAAATCACGGGGTGGATCGGACGACTTCGCAAGCAATGTCCTCTTGGACCCTGAGTGGGGTTGTGGTGGTACACCACTGGCCTACTGCAGGGGGCAACCTCTGTACCTGCAGAAGAGCAAGGGGACAAGACAACACCTGGCCAGCTGTCAATCAGCTGACCTGAATGGACCAAGCCCCAACCAGTCGGGTGTCAATCACCCTCTGGGATATAAGCTTGAGCCAGCCCTTCAAAGTCACTCTCAGAGTTCACAGGAACTTAGTAAATTTCGATGGACTGATAAAATTAAGCACTTAGGGATAATGATTGATGTAAATTTTCAATCATTGTATAATTTAAATTATGTACCGTTAATGAGAAAGATTAAAGCAGATTTGACTCAATGGAAAGATTTACCTTTAATTTTAATAGGTCGAGTAAATTGTGTAAAGATGAGTATTTTACCGCGAATTCAACATTTGTTTCAATCGATTCCTTGTTCTCTTTCGAAATCCTTTTTTCAAGATTTAAATAAGGTAGTTCGAGAATTTTTATGGAAAGGAAAATTAGCAAGAGTAGCGCTGCATAAATTGACCTAGCAGATGTTTTGGCAGGTTTGCAACGACTTAATTTTTAAAATTATTATGAGGCAGCTCATTTAAGATTTATTAATCATATGTTAGATGTTTTGAATCCTCCTAGTTGGCCTAGGGTGGAATTGGCTGCGATATTGGTATCTTGTCCTCATCAGTTTGTTTTTAAATGGAATACTGTTTCATTACAAAAATATAATTTACTGATTTTGAAACATTTATTTGAAATTTGGACTAAAAGGAATTTATTAATAGGATCAAAAGGTAGTTCATCAGTTCAAACCCCAATCTATCAAAATAAATTGATTCCTTTTTCAGTGAATAATAGAGTTTTAGAAGATTGGTGGATTAAAGGAATAAAAAGATTGCAGGATTGTTTTGAAGAAGGGTGGTCATGTCTGGGCAGGGGATGGTGAATGGAGAATGTGAGTACTCGTCGATGATGTTGAGAAAGTACACGTTTCCGTTGGTGGAAGGGAGGGGACCCTTGAAATCGACACTGCGTCATTCAAAGGGGCGGGATGCCTTTATCAAGTGTGCTTTGTTGGGGCGGTAGAAGTGCAGTTTGCACTCCGCGCAGACCTGGCAGGACCTGGTCATTTCCTTGATGTCCTCACAGAGTAGGGCAGGTTGCGTGCCTTGACGAAATGAGCCATCCGAGTGATGCCCGGGTGGCAAAGCTCACCATGGAGTGACTGCAACTGGCCGGAGTGTGCGGAGACACAGTTTCCTCTTGACAGGGCATCTGGAGGTTCATTGAGAGCACCTGGCCTTAATGCTATGTCTTAATTATAGGTGGAGAATTCGATCCTCTATCTAACGATTTTATAATTCTTTAATTTTCCCCTTTTTGCATTATTAAACCTAAATGCCACTGATCGCTGGTCGGTGAGCAGTGTAAATTTTCTGCCGGCCAATGCCTGATGGCCTCTACAATGGCTTTCTCCACAGATGGGTTCTGAAGCTCATGGCCTCATAGGGTGCAGGAAAAAAAGACTTCCGGCCTGCCCGCCCGTTAAGGGTAGCAACCAGAGCTACGTCAGAGGCATTGCTTTCCACCTGGAAGGGTGCATTCTCGTCTACCGCATACATGGTGGCCTTTGCGATGTAGCTCCAAATGTAGTCAAAAGCCACATGGGCTTCAGCCGACAATGGTAAAGAGGTACATGTTAAGAGGGGGTGGTCCTTATCCGCATAGTGAGAAACCCACTGGGTGTAGTAGGAGAAGAAACCCAGGCACCTCCTTAAGGCTTTCATGGTCTTCAGGATTGGGAGGTCTAACTGGGGGTGCATTCACTCGGGGTCAGGGCCAATGACGCCATTCTCCACCACATAGTCCAGGATCGCCAGATGTTTCGTCTGGAACACGCACTTACTAGAGTTGAATGTGAAGTTCAGGCCTTGGACGTGTGAAGAAACCTCTGGAGGTTGGCGTCGCAGTCTTCCAAAGAGTGTCCACAAATGGTGATATTGTCAAGATAAGGGAAAAGGGCCTTCAACCCGTACTCATCGACCATTTTGTCCATCTATCTCTGGAAGACTGAGACCCCACTGGTGATGACAAAATGAACTCTCTGGAATTGATAAAGCCATCTTCAAATTCTGTGTAGGGGAGGCCCTTGGAATAGATTGGTAACTGATGGTATGCAGCTTTCAGGTCAATAGTCAAATAGACCCAATACTGCACAATTTTATTTACTATGACCGAAGTTCGAGATGGGGGGTATGCGTCCAGGAGTGTGAAACAATTAATTGTTTGGCTATAGTCAATCACTAGGCTAGACTTTTCTACCCCTTTCACGACTACCACCTGGGCTCTCCATGGGCTGTTTCTGGGCTCAATTATGTTTTCTTTGTGTAGCTGCTGTGTCTCGGCTCTAATAAATTCTGATCCCCTGCACTGTATTGTCTTCTCTTTGTAGCTATTGGTTTGCAATCAGGAGTCAGGTTCTGAAACAGTGGTGGGGGGGGAAGCAATATTTAGGGTGGAGAGACCGCATGTGGTGTCCAGCTTTTGGGACCTTCTGTTCTGCACCATGATTGGAGGAATTGGGCCAGACTACTCCATGGTAACGCTTTTAAGGTGACACAGGAAGTCCAGGCCCAGCAACACAGGAGCACACAAATCCTTTAGTACATACAATTGGAACTTACAAAATCCACCCCCCCCCCCATTTTCTTCTTTTCTTTCTTCTTCTTTGGCTTGGCTTCGCGGACGAAGATTTATGGAGGGGGTAAAAAGTCCACGTCAGCTGCAGGCTCGTTTGTGGCTGACCAGTCCGATGCGGGACAGGCAGACACGATTGCAGCGGTTGCAAGGGAAAATTGGTTGGTTGGGGTTGGGTGTTGGGTTTTTCCTCCTTTGCCTTTTGTCAGTGAGGTGGGCTCTGCGGTCTTCTTCAAAGGAGGCTGCTGCCCGCCAAACTGTGAGGCGCCAAGATGCACGGTTTGAGGCGTTATCAGCCCACTGGCGGTGGTCAATGTGGCAGGCACCAAGAGATTTCTTTAGGCAGTCCTTGTACCTTTTCTTTGGTGCACCTCTGTCACGGTGGCCAGTGGAGAGCTCGCCATATAATACGATCTTGGGAAGGCGATGGTCCTCCATTCTGGAGACGTGACCCATCCAGCGCAGCTGGATCTTCAGCAGCGTGGACTATATGCTGTCGACCTCAGCCATCTCGAGTACCTCGACGTTAGGGGTGTGAGCGCTCCAATGGATGTTGAGGATGGAGCGGAGACAACGCTGGTGGAAGCGTTCTAGGAGCCGTAGGTGGTGCCGGTAGAGGACCCATGATTCGGAGCCGAACAGGAGTGTGGGTATGACAACGGCTCTGTATACGCTTATCTTTGTGAGGTTTTTCAGTTGGTTGTTTTTCCAGACTCTTTTGTGTAGTCTTCCAAAGGCGCTATTTGCCTTGGCGAGTCTGTTGTCTATCTCATTGTCGATCCTTGCATCTGATGAAATGGTGCAGCCGAGATAGGTAAACTGGTTGACCGTTTTGAGTTTTGTGTGCCCGATGGAGATGTGGGGGGGCTGGTAGTCATGGTGGGGAGCTGGCTGATGGAGGACCTCAGTTTTCTTCAGGCTGACTTCCAGGCCAAACATTTTGGCAGTTTCCGCAAAGCAGGATGTCAAGCGCTGAAGAGCTGGCTCTGAATGGGCAACTAAAGCGGCATCATCTGCAAAGAGTAGTTCACGGACAAGTTGCTCTTGTGTCTTGGTGTGAGCTTGCAGGCACCTCAGATTGAAGAGACTGCCATCCGTGTGGTACCGGATGTAAACAGCGTCTTCATTGTTGAAGTCTTTCATGGCTTGATTCAGCATCATGCTGAAGAAGATTGAGAAGAGGGTTGGTGCGAGAACACAGCCTTGCTTCACGCCATTGTTAATGGAGAAGGGTTCAGAGAGCTCATTGCTGTATCTGACCCGACCTTGTTGGTTTTCGTGCAGTTGGATAATCATGTTGAGGAACTTTGGGGGACATCCGATGCGCTCTAGTATTTGCCAAAGCCCTTTCCTGCTCACGGTGTCGAAGGCTTTGGTGAGGTCAACAAAGGTGATGTAGAGTCCTTTGTTTTGTTCTCTGCACTTTTCTTGGAGCTGTCTGAGGGCAAAGACCATGTCAGTGGTTCCTCTGTTTGCGCGAAAGCCGCACTGTGATTCTGGGAGAATATTCTCAGCGACACTAGGTATTATTCTATTTAGTAGAATCCTAGCGAAGATTTTGCCTGCAATGGAGAGCAACGTGATTCCCCTGTAGTTTGAGCAGTCTGATTTCTCGCCTTTGTTTTTGTACAGGGTGATGATGGTGGCATCACGAAGATCCTGAGGCAGTTTACCTTGGTCCCAACAAAGCTTGAAAAACTCATGCAGTTTGGCATGCAGAGTTTTGCCGCCAGCCTTCCAGACTTCTGGGGAGATTCCATCCATACCTGCTGCTTTGCCACTTTTCAGTTGTTCGATTGCCTTATATGTCTCATCCAGGGTGGGAACCTCATCCAGCTCTAGCCTTAGGGGCTGTTGAGGGAGCTGGAGCAGGGCGGAATCTTGGACTGAGCGGTTGGTACTGAAAAGAGATTGGAAGTGTTCTGACCATCGGTTGAGGATGGAGATCTTGTCGCTGAGGAGGACTTTGCCGTCTGAGCTGCGCAGCGGGCTTTGGACTTGGGGTGAGGGGCCGTACACAGCCTTTAGAGCCTCGTAGAAACCCCTGAAGTCGCCAATGTCCGCGCTGAGCTGTGTTCGTTTGGCGAGGCTAGTCCACCACTCATTTTGGATCTCCCGGAGTTTGCGCTGAAGATGGCTGCATGCGCGACGGAAGGCTTGTTTCTTCTCTGGACAGGACGGCTTTGTAAGGTGAGCCTGGTGGGCAGCTCGCTTCTTTGCCAGCAGCTCCTGGATTTCCTGGCTGTTTTCGTCAAACCAGTCCTTGTTTTTCCTGGAGGAGAAGCCCAGTACCTCTTCAGTGGATTGCAGTATGGTAGCCTTCAACTGATCCCAGAGGGTTTCAGGGGACGGGTCCGTGAGGCGGGTTGCAACGTCGAGCTTTGCTTTGAGGTTTGCCTGGAAGTTTCCTCTCGCTTCGTCTGACTGCAGTTTTCCAACATTGAACCTCTTTCTGGGGGCTTTATTGTTCCTGGGCTTTGGCTTGAAGTGAAGGTTGAGCTTGCAGCGAACCAGCCGGTGGTCAGTGTGGCATTCCGCGCTAGGCATGACCCTGGTGTGGAGCACATCTTGTTTGTCACTTTCTCGCACCAGGATGTAGTCCAGGAGGTGCCAGTGTTTGGATCGGGGATGCATCCAGGTGGTCTTAAGGCTGTCCCTCTGCTGAAAAAGGGTGTTTGTAATGACGAGCCGCTGTTCTGCGCAGAGCTCCAACAGGAGGCGCCCGTTGTCGTTGCACTTGCCGACGCCATGCTTGCCCAGGATTCCTGGCCAGGTTTCTGAGTCTTTGCCGACGCGAGCGTTGAAGTCGCCCAGGATGACAACCTTGTCGGCTGTAGGGGTACGTTGGATGAGGTTGCGCAGGTCGGTGTAGAACTTGTCCTTTTCTGCTGGTTCCGCCTGGAGGGTTGGAGCATAGACACTGATGAGGGTGATGTGACGCTTGTTTTGAAGGGGGAGCCGCATGGACATGATTCGGTCCGAGAGGCCTGTCGGAAGGTTTTCGAGTTTGGATGCAATGAAGCTCTTGACCATGAAGCCTACACCAGATAGGCGTCGTTCATCCGAAGGCTTGCCAGACCAGTAGAGTGTGTAGCCCGCGCCGCGTTCTTGGAGGCTGCCTACATCTGCCAGGCAGACTTCACTGAGAGCGGCTATGTCGATGTCAAGTCTGAGGAGTTCATGTGCAATGAGGGCAGACCGACGTTCAGGTCGGTGGCTGTCAGTCTTGTCTAGCATGGTTCTGATGTTCCAGCATGCTAGCTTGAGTTTGTGAGCATCTTTTGAGGGGGAGGACGTGGAGGGGGAGGACGTGGAGGGGGAGGACGTGGAGGGGGAGGACGTTGAGGGGGAGGGCGTTGAGGGGGAGGACGTGGACCTGTCCTCGGGCCTGCGCAAAGGAGCTTTTAGGTGGAGTGCAGTGCGCACAGTACTGGCCCCACCCTTTACACCCATGGTTCGTGTGCCGTGGCCAAACAAGCTGGGACGTGGCAGCGAGGTCCTTGGGTCGTAGGTTTTATATCGGAGTGGCCTTCTTCTATGCAGGTTTCTTACCCGGGCTGGAGGGGTCTGCCTCCCCTCCTAGGTCGGTCCATACTGCCCGGACCGGGGCCGAGGCCGCCGCAGTTCACCCTGTGCCTGGACTGGGGCCACCGCCTCCCACTCCCTGCCTGGACCGGGGCCTCCGCCTGCCTCACTCGACCGAGGCCGGGGCCGCCGTCTCCCCCTTGCTCCTGCCCGTATCGGGGCCGCCGCCGTCTACCCTTCGCCCGGACCGGGGCCGGGGCCGCTGCTGCTCTCCCTGTGCCCGGACTGGGGCCGCCGTCTCCCCCTTGCTCCTGCCCGGATCGGGGCCGCCGCCGTCTACCCTTCGCCCGGACCGGGGCCGGGGCCGCTGCTGCTCTCCCTGTGCCCGGACTGGGGCCGCCGTCTCCCCCTTGCTCCTGCCCGGATCGGGGCCGCCGCCGTCTACCCTTCGCCCGGACCGGGGCCGGGGCCGCTGCTGCTCTCCCTGTACTATACAATGCCCCTGGATCGTCACAGAGTGCAATGCTAATATGATAATCCGTTGGGTACACTCTTAAGTTGTACCGCAGAGCCATCATAGAGTTTATAAGGGTATCAGTGAAGCTAGTGTCTACTAAATTATCAGTCAAAGGTCCATTTGCCCTCGCCTTCATCGTCAAGTTATTCAATTGGTGAGGAATTGCCTGATCTAGGATGACCAGTGCTCCCCATGCTGATGTTGACTCTCTCCTCCTGGTCCGTGGGCAGACAAAATGGCATCGACCATGAGGTGCGGCAAGATGGCCGCCCTCCATCTTGATCTGACGAAGGACTAGGTGACATTGACCTAGAGGCGCAGCAAGATGGCCACCATAACTTCCTGTAATGCTTTACTTTCAGTGGCGGATCATGCCATGAGGCGCAGCAAGATGCTGGCGGCGAGCAGCACGGAGAGGCCAAGGCCAGCATTTTGGGACTTGAACATGAATTGAATGATGATTCAGGGGTCGCACACGTGGTTGCCATCTTTGGGTTGCCCTTTAGCCCTGCAGAGCTTCACCCAGTGCCCTGGCTTACTTCATCCTGAGCACATGGAGTCCTTCACGGGGCATCGGGCGTGGGGGTGCTGTGCCTGTCCACAGAAGTAACATCCCCGGTCGCACATACCCACAACAGTTGATGCTGGGGCTGCGGGGATCACCGGCGCCCAATGACCTGGTCCTCTGAAAAGGCGCTGCTTTCACCCGTGAGGTCGTCAGCTCCCAGTTGGGCCTGTTTGAGTGCTTTTGCGAACTTCAGGATGCTGTCTAATTCTTTCTTCCCCAACTCTAACAGTCGCTGCCTCATGTACCTCGACCTCACTCCTGCCACGAAGGTGACCCGGATTTGTTCCTCATCTCTCACCTAGGCCGTGGCCGCTTCATAGCGGCATTTTCTAGTCAGTCAGGGCCCACAGTTCAAGAACATAATCGTCCAGCAACTCACCCGGACATTGCTGACATTGAGAAAATCGGTGCCTCGCCAGCACATCATTCTGGGGCCTCATGTAGTGGGTCTTCAAGCCTTCTATGGCCGACTCGTTTGGCGCACAGTCTCTGATGACAGCCAACCCTTTGGGGCCGACTCGAGAGAGAAGTGCAAATCTTCGGAGACTATCAGAGTTGAAGACATCGTGTGGCTGTTAGGTAGGACTGGAAGAACTCCAGGCAGTAGGTGAATTCCTCCGGGCCCTCTGGTGGCAGGGGGTCGACCTGGAGCATGCCTGGCTTCAGCAGGGCTTTCATCCCATTTTAAAGTTAAGCTTTTAGAATTGTAACGCAACTGATTGCACTCAGAGACAAGTAAACAGTACAAACACATTTTTAATAGCTGGTGGACACAATAGCCCTCAGGTGAATCCAAGGTAAGGTGGGAAAACCAGGGTTTATATTGGGGTAGGTGAGGGTGGAGCCAAGGGAGGAGCCAGCCACCTGGACAATACATAGATAGTGAATTCCAGTTCACTGCTTTAGGATGGTGCTCAGACTTCAGGAACTGAGTTACAGGGAAAGATTAAACAGGTTAGGAGTATTGTGTGCAGTTTTGGTCACTGAACTACAGGAAAGGTATCAATAAGATAGAAAGAGGGCAGAGAAGATTTACTAGGATGTTGTCTGGACTTCAGGAACTGAGTTACAGGGAAAGGTTAAACAGGTTATGACTTTATTCCCTGGAGCATAGAAGAATAAGGGAAGATTTGATTGTGGTATTTAAAATTACAAGGGGAATAGACCGAGTAAATGTAGGTCGGCTTTTTCCATTGAGGATAGGTGAGGACATGGGTTAAGAGTAAGGGGAAAAATTTAGGGGGAACATGAGGGGGAACTTCTTCACTCAGAGAGCGGTGGGAGTGTGGAACTAGCTGCCAGCTGAGGTGGTGAATGTGGGCTCAATTTTAACGTTTAAGAAGAATTTGAACAGGTACATTGATAGGAGAGGTATTGAGGGCTATGGACTGGGTGCAGGCCAGTGGGACTAGCCAAAAAAATGGTTCAAAACAGACTAGAAAGGCCGAAGGGGCCTGTCTTTGAGCTGTAATGTTCTATGATTCTATGTTTCTAACAAACTAAATTCCCTATCTTACATTCATAACCATCTATTTGTTTTGTATACACGTGTCTGTCTAAATGTTGCTATTATATTAGCCTCCATCACCATCCTTGGTAATACATTCCAAGTGCCTACTATTGTCTGTGTATATAATAAAATTAATTATCCCTGATGTCTCCCCTAAACTTTGCTCACCTCACCTCATACAAGTGTCCTCCGGTATGTTCTACTCTCACTCCTAGAGAAAGGTGCTGGCTGTCCACCCTAATTATGCCTCTATTAATCCTGTAGACCACAGGTCCAAGTTGCCGATGAACACTATGAACCATATTAACCAAAATACACACAGACATTTCCCTCTTGAATATACACAGTGTCATTTTCTCCCCTTTATCCCCCCTCCTTTCCCTCCCTCCTTCACCCCCCCCTCCCCACCCACTCAACGTTCAACATATATGATACATTAAATCCATTTTACATACTGGGTCAGTTCATTTCTTCTCCTTCTATCATTTTAGGTGGTGGAGGTCCGCGGTAGGACTTTTCTATTGTGTTCCATGTACGGTTCCCAAATTTGTTCGAATACTGTGATGTTATTTCATAAATTATGCTATTTTTTTTCTAATGGAATACCATTCTATGTACCATTGCTGTACTCTCAGGCTCTCTTCTAATTTCCAGGTTGACATTTTACATTTTTTTGCTACAGCTAAGGCTATCATAATAAATCTTTTTTGTGCTTCATCCAAATCGAGTCCAAGTTCTTTACTTCTTATATTACTTAGAAGGAAGATCTCTGGGTTTTTTGGTATGTTGCTTTGATATGTTCCAAATGTCTGCTCAACATTTAGAAGATTCACATAGAAAGGAATAAAACAAATGATCAACTACCAAAATTAATATTGACGCAAAATCAGCTAATGCCTTTCACAATACATAACCTTTCCTTTAGAGAATGGGAGAGAAAAGGGATCAAAAGAATAGAAAATTGTTTTTCGGGAAATAAATTATTATCTTTTGAACAAATGAAGTATAAATGTGGTATAACTCACGGTACAATGTTTACATACCACCAACTGAAAACCTACTTAAAGGACAAATTGGGAAACAGTCTGAGGTTACCAGAAGGAAGCAATTTTGAATATGTGATTACAGACACAATGATAATTAAAAGATTTATAACATGTACATCAAACTACAAGAGAAAGAGAACGAGGAAACAAGCTGTAAACCCAAACAAAAATGGGAACAAGATCTAAACATAAAGATAAAGAATGAAACATGGGAGAAGTTATGCTCCGGAACTATGAGAAATACAATAAACACGAGGTTACGCATGATACAATATAATTGGTTACACAGGTTATACATCACACCCCAAAAGTTAAATAAATGGGACCCAACAGTATCTGACAGATGTTTTCGCTGTAAGAAGGAAACGGGAACAACAGGACATGCAATTTGGACATGTGAAAAGTTTTGGGAAGATCTAAATCAGGTATTAAATAAAATCACAAGTCCTTCCTGTCTTAAAGTAAATAAAGATGGATAAATCCACAGGGCCTGATTCCCTTGGTCCTTGAGGAAGTCTGGTGTAGAAATTGCAGGGGCTCTGGCAGACTTATTTTTTCAACCACTATGTCCTGGACCCTTTGAGCTCATCTTTTTTGCCTCCATTTGGACCCTATCCCCCTATCCCCTTGCTATTCATAAATCTGTCCATGTGTCTTTGGATATTAAAATTGTGTTCTGTTCTACAGTTTGTTCTGGCAGCTCATTCCAGATACAGACCACACTTACCCTAAACCCCTTCACCTCTCTCTCTCTCTCTCTCTCTCTCTCTCTCTCCCATACACACACACACACACACACACACACACACACACACACACACACACACACACACACACACACACACACACACACACACACACACACACACACACACACACACACACAGAGCCATTAAGTTGAACTTGGTTGGCCTTTAAACTCATTACTTTGACTGGATGGAGGACACCAATTTCTGGCAGGCAGTCTTCCAAGTGCTACGCACATCAGTAGTAGGGAAGCTATTAGGAAGGATACTTAGGGATAGCATTTATACACATTCGGAAAGCATGGTCAGATAAGGGACAGACTGCATGGCTCGGTGTGGACAGATTATGTCTTGATTGAGTTTTTGCAGGAGGCAATGAAGGGGATTGATAAGGCTAGAGATGGACTTTAGTATTTAATAATGTCTCTCGTAGTAGGAAATCCCGAAGGGATTTATTCATGGTGAATTAATTGATAGTTTGGATTCTCAATTGACGCCCATAGATGACAGATGGAACTAGCATAAGGGGATTGTTCAAGCTGGAGTCCATGACCAGGATGTTCGGTAGGAATTGATTCTGGGATCTCTGTTGTTTGTGAGAAATATAAATGACTTGCATGAAAATGTAGGTGGTTGATTAGTGCATTTTCAGATGTCACAAAGATTGGTGAGGAATGGACAATATAGAGGGCTTTCAAAAACTGCAGCGGGATATAGATGAGTTACAGGTATGAGAGAGATATGGCAGGTGGAGTTTAATCTTATCAAGTGAGGGGTGTTATTCTTTGGAAGATCAAGTGTAAAAGGACTCCTAACAGCATTGGTGATAAGAGGGACCTGTGGTCCAAGTCCATGGTTTCCTGAAATCAGCCATACACAACAGGGTGGTAAGAAAGGTGTGTAGTATACTTGCTTTCATTGGTCGGGGCATTGAGTATAAGAGTAGGGAAGTTATATTGCAGCTATATGAAACTTTGGTAAGCCCACACTTGGAGTTAACAATTCTGGTCACTCCATTATAGGTATGTTGTGGAGACTTTGGAAAGGGCACAGAAGAGATTTACCAGGATTCTGTCTGGATTAGTAGGGATGAACTATAAAGATAAATACTTTACTTCAGTATTCACTAGAGAAAAGGTCCTTGGTTAAGGCGAGGTCTGAGTAGAACAGGTTTGTGTGCTGGACCATATTGAAAATAGGAAAGAGGAAGAGCTGGATCTTCTTCAAAACATTAGGATTGATAAGTCCCTGGGACTGGACAAGATATACCCCAGGTGGCTGTGGGAAGGGAGGGAAGAGATTGCTGGAGCTCTGGTCATGATCTTTGCATCCTCCTTGGCCACAGGGGAGGTGCAGAGGATTGCAGAATGACAAATGAGGTTCTCTTCTTTAAAAAAGGGATTATGGAGAATCCTGGGAATTATAGAGCAGCAAGTCATACATCAAAGGTGGGAAAACTACTGGAGAGCATTTTTAAGGATAGGGATTGATGAGCATTTAGAGAAGTCCACTCTTCTCAGGGATAGTCAGCGTTTGCTTTGTGAGGGGATGGTTGTGCCTCACGAGCCTAACTGAGTTTTTTGAGGAGTTAACAAAAATTGATGAAGGTAGGGTGATAGATGAGGTGTATATGGATTTTAGTAGGCATTTGACAAGGTCCCTCATAAGAGACTCATTCAGAAAGTCATGAGGCATGGGATTCATGGAACATTTGCTGTATGGGTTCAGAATTGGCTTGCCTGTAGAAAGCAGAGAGTAGTAGTGGATGGAAAATATTCTGCCTGGAAGTCAATGACTAGTGGAGGGGCCGCAGGGGTATGTTCTGAGACCCCTGCTCTTCGTGATTTTTCTAAAGGACCTGAACAAAGATGTAGAGGGATAGGTCAGTAAGATGCAGAGATATGTAGTTTGGAGGAGTTGTGGATAATGTTGAAAGTTATCATAGGTTACAACTGGATGTGGACATGATGAAGAGTTGGGCAGAAAAATGACAAAGGGAGTTCAATCTGGATCAATATAAGGTGATGCATTTTGGAAGGTTAAACCTGAAGGCAGAGTACATGGTAAATGGTAGGATACTTAACAGTGTGGAAGAACAGTGAGACCTTGGGGTTGAAATTCCTAGATTTCTCAAGGTTGCTGCACAGGTTGAGAGGATAGATAAGAAGGCCCATGGTATGCTGGACTTCATTAGTCAGGGGATTAAAGCTCAGGAGTTGTGAGGTTATGTTGCAGATCTATAAATCTCTGATGAGATCACACAAAGAATAATGTGTTCAGTTCAGGTCACCTCATTCCAGGAAGGATGTGGAAGCTATATAGAGAGGGTACAGAGGAAATTTACCAGGATGTTGCCTTGATTGGAAAATATGTCTTATGAGACAAGGTTAGCAGAGCTGAGACTTTTCTCTTTGGAGTAAAGAAAGATGACAGATGACTTAATAGAGGTTTACAAGATTATGAGAGGCATAGATAAGATATACAGCCTTTTCCCCAGAGGACATCTGCACAAAGTGAAAGGAGGACTGAGTTATGGGTGCCTGGAATGCTTTACCAGGGATGGTGATGGAAACTGGAAAATTAGGGGCATTTAAGAGACTCTTAGAGAGGAATATGGATGGAAGAAAAATAGATGCTTATGAGGGAGGGTGCATTTTGGGTTTTTTTAAATGTATATACAGAATAGGTCAGCACAACATCATGGGCCGAAGGGCCTGTACTGTGTTGTAATGTTCTATGTTGGACAAATTTGGGTTGTCTTCTCTGGAATATCAGAAGCTGAGGGAGACCTGGCAGAAATTTATAAAATTATGAGGCATTGATAGGCTAGACAGACAGAATCTATTTTCTACAGCAAAAACATCATCCAAGGGGTCATGCATTTAAGATGAGAAGGGAATGTTTAAAGGGGATGTGCGTGGCAGTTTTTTCACAGAGAATGGTGAATACTTGGAATGGGCCGCCAGGAATAGAAGCAGAAGCAGATACAATAGTGTTAAAGAGGCTTTTGAAGAGATATACAAATATGAAGGGAGTAGAAGGTTAGGGATCCTGTGCAGACAGAAGAGATTTCAGTTCATTTTGGCACAGTATCGTGGACCAAAGGTCATGTCCTGTTTGTTCCATGTTTTATGTTTAAACTAGAGTAGAGTTTAAAAGAGATTGGCAGGGGTATGGAACCTTAGTATAGCAGATGAGCAAGGTGAGGCTAACTTAGAAATTAAAATGAGCAAGTTTGATCAACACGGCAAGCAGGGGCAAGTCAGAGAGCCTTGAAAATTAAACAGACTTGACTGCATTTATTTTAATGCAAGAAGTTTGGCAGGTAACATAGATAAACTCCAGGGCTTCAATTTGTACATGACACTGGAATACAGTATTATAGCCATATCAGAAACATGGTTGAGAGAGGAGTAGGACTGGCAGTTCAATGTTCCAGGGTAGAAACATGACATGAGAAATAGAGGTCATGTTAAGAAAGGGGAAGTTTTGTAAGACATTGGTGAGGCCACAATTGGAGTATTGTATGCAGTTTTGGTCTCCTACCTGCAGAAAAGATATCAATAATCTTGCAGAGAAAATTTACAAGGTTGTTGCCAGGTCCTGTGGAGCTGAGTTATAGGGAAAAGTTAACTAGATTAGGAGTTTATTCACTGGAGCATCAGAAAATGAGGGGAAATTTGATGGAGATATACAAAATGATGAGGGATAGAGACAAGATAAATGCAATGAGATATCAGGAACAAGAGAACATGGATTTAGGATAAAAGGTGAAATGTTTAAGGGGAACATTCAGGAGAACTTCTTCACTCAGAGGATGGTGAAAGTATGGAAATGAGCAGCCAGCAGAAGTTGTGAATAAGGGTTTGATTAAAACATTTCTTTGAAATTTGGATAGGTACTTGGATGGAGGGTGTATGGAAGGGTATGGTCCTGGTGCAGGTCTTCATGAAGGGCTCAGGTCCAAGCATTGGTTATGTATATTTATTTTTGCTATATAAAGGACACTGACCTGCTGAGTTCCTCCAGCGTTGTGTTTTTACTTCAATCACAATGTCTGCAGACTTCTGTGTTTTACTCCCTCATACTGTGTATCCCTTTATTAAGTTGCCTCTCATCCTTCATCGCTCCAAAGAAGAAGCCCTAGCTCTGTTAACCTTGCTTCATATGACATGTTCTCCAATTTACGTAACATCTTGTTAAATCTCCTCAGCACTCTCTGCAAAGCATCTACCTCCTTCCTGTGATGAGGTGACCAGAACTGAACACAATACTCTGAATGTGGTCTAACCAGAATTTTTTAGAGCTGCAACAAGACCTCACGGCTCTCGAACTGAATCCCCCGACTAATGAAAGCCAAATCACCATTCTTAATCACCCTTACAACATGCTCACAACATTGAGGGATCTATGGACCTAGATCCCAAGTTATCTCTGTTCCTCCACATTCCTGCCAATAACCGCTTATTCTGCCTTCAGGTTCAACCTTCCAAAGTGCATCACTTCACAAGCATCAGGACTGAACATCCGCCAATTCTCAGTTCGACTCCTCATCCTGTCTATATCCTGTTGTAACCTTTGACATTCTTCTACATTATCCATAACACCTCCAATCTTTGTATCATCTCCAAATTTACTGACCCATCACTCCACTTCTTCTTCCAAGTAATTGTTCAAATCACAAAGAACGGATCCCTTCAGTAGTCACTGACTTCCAGGCAGAGCATGTTTCATCTACTACTACCTCCTGCTTTCTGTTGGCAAGTGATTCTGAATCCAAGCAGCCAAGGTTCCTTGGATCCCATGCCTCACAACTTTCTGAATCAGCTTACTGTGCAGAACCTTGTCAAACGCCTTAGTAAAATCCACACCCACTGCCTTAACTTCTTCAATTTCCTTTGTCACATCCTTGAAAACTCAGTTAGCCTCATAAGGCATGACCTACCTCTCACAAAGCCACGCTGACTATTCCCTTTTCTACATGCTCACAAAATTCTGTCCCTGAGAATTCTCTCTAATAGCTTGCCCATCACTGGCATAAGACTCATGGTCTACAATTCCCAGGATTCTCCATCATACCTTTTTTAAAAAAGGGGACTACATTTACCATTTTTCAATCTTCCAGTATCTAACCTGTACCCAAGGTTGATGCAAGATCATTGCCAATGCCCCAGAAATCTCTTACTTCACTTCCCGTAGTATACTGGAGTATATCCCGTCTAGTCCTGGGGACATACATAGAACCATAGAACATTACAGGACAGAAACAGGGCCATTCAGCTCTTCTAGTCCATGCTGAACCATTTTTTTCTGCCTAGTCCCACTGACCTGCACCCAGTCCATAGCCCTCCATACCTTTCCCATCCATGTACCTGTCCAAATTCTTCTTAAATGTTAAAATTGATCCCACATTCACCACCTCAGCTGGTAGCTGGTTCCACACTCCTACCACTATCTGTGTGAAGAAGTTCCCCCTAAACTTTCCTTTCTCTCTTTAACCATGTCCTCTGGTTTGTATCTCACCTATCCTCAGTGAAAAAAGCCTATCTACATTTACTCGGTCTATTCCCCTTGTAATTTTAAATACCACAATCAAGTCTTCCCTCATTCTTCAGGGAATAAAGTCCTAACCCGTGTTAACCTTTCCCTGTAACTCAGTCCCTGAAGTCTGGGCAACATCCTAGTAAATCTTCTCTGCATTCTTTTCATCTTATTGATCTCTTTCCTGTAGAAAGGTGACTAGAACTGCACACAATACTCCAAATTTGGCCACACTAATGTCTTAAACAACTTTACCATAATATCCCAACTCCTGTGCTCAATACTTTGATTTATTTAAAAGCTCTCTTTACAACCTTATCAAATTGATGGCACTTTCAGGGAAATATGCATCTATATTCCCAGAACCCTCTGTTTTACTGCACTCCTCAGTGCCCGATGTATCTCCTTTCTGGTTTACCATTTACCATGTATCTCCTTTCTTGTTTTGTCCTTCCAAAATGCAACACTTCCCACTTGTCTGCATTAAATTCCATCTGCCATTTTTCAGCCCATTTTTCCAGCTGGTCCAGATCCCTCTGCAGCTTTGAAAATCTTCTTCACTGTCCACTAAGTCTCCAATCTTAGTGTCATCTGCAAACTTACTGATTCAATTTACCACATTATCAACCAGATCATTGCTATAGATGGCAAATAACAATGGTCCCAACACTGATACCTAAGGCACACAACTAGTCACAGGCCTCCAGTCTGAGAACCATTCATCCACCACTACTTTTGGCTTCTCCCATCCAGCCATCCGGATATTTTTAAGATCCAGCACTATCTCTTTCTTAACTATGAAATGTTCTTGCTCATTAGCCTATTCTACACTAGCCTCACATTCACCAAGGCCCCTCTTCCCAATGAATGTAGCAAAGTATTCATTTTGGATCTCCCCTACCCGTCTGCCTTCTCCAGGCACATGTTCCACCTCCATCCCTATTCATTTTGGATCTCCCCTACCCCTCTGCCTTCTCCAGGCACATGATCCACTTTCATCCCTATTCATTTTGGATCTCCCCTATCCCTCTGCCTTCTCCAGGCATATGTTCCACCTCCATCCCTATTCATTTTAGATCTCCCCTACCATCTGCCTTCTCCAGGACATGTTCCACCTCTATCCCTGTCCTTTCTTAATTACCATATAATACTCATAAGCCTTTTCTTTCCTAAACCTAATGCATGCTTAATTCTTCTTGAAGAGTGGTTCCACCTCTCTTGTCAACAATGGTTGTTTTACACTACCATCTTTTTCCCATCTCAGTGGGACTAATCTGTTTGAACCCCAGGCAAGCAGTCCCTAAACATCCTCCACATGTCTGCTGTGCATTTGCCTGAGACTATCTGTTCCCAATTTACTCTCCCAAGTAGTAGAAAGAAGTAAAACATGAAAATCTGCGGACACTGTGGTTGAAGTTTTACTTACGACGCTGGAGAAACTCAGCAGATCAAACAGTGTCCTTTATAGAGCAAAGGTAAAAATTCATAATTGGCATTTTGGGCTTGAGCCCTTCATCAAGGTATGGAAAAATGTCAGCAGGCAGAGGGGGGGGGCAGGTGTGGTCACAACCAAACAAAAGGGTAGGTAGGAGGCCTCTCACACTACTCTTTTATTGGGACACTGACATTTTTCCATATTTTTTTCTTTGCTGTATAAAGGACACTGTTTGACCTAATGAGTTTCTCCAGCGTCATGTTTTTACTTAGTCTCCCAAGTTCATGGCTGATCCCTTATAATTAGCCCTTCCCCAATTAAATACTTTCTTATTTTTACTTATCCCATCTTTGTTCATAGCTATGATAAGAAATTGTGGTCACTGTTTCCAAAATACTTACCCACAATGAGGTCTGTGACCTGACTAAGTTTCTGAAAAGGCCTGTTACTGTACTGTATGTCTATAAATAAATTAGCCAGTACTAGATCCAGAAAGGCCTCTCCTCCAGTTGGCTTGTCCATGTATTGTGTCAGGAATCCTCTTGGACACACCTGACAAATCCTGCCTAATCTGAATGTTTTGCACGAAGGAAGTACCAATCAATTTTAGTGAAGTTGAAGTCTCCAGTAATAACCCTGTTATTTTTGCACCATTCTAAAAATCTCCCTCTTTATCTGCTGCTCAGTGTTTTGATGGCTATATTTGGGCCTATAGAATACTCCCAATAGACTGATTATTCCCTTCCTCTTTCTGACCCGCCTACAATAATTCAGCAAATATTCCCTTCGCAACTTCCTCTCTGCATCAGCAATACTCTTCCTTAATAACAATGCCACTTCATCCAGCCTTTTGTAATCTCCTTCCCTATCCCTGTTGAAATATCTAAACCCCAGAAATCTCATTGGTCAAGTTATCCTTGTGTCATCCAAATCTCTGTAATGGTCATCATAATTCCGTGTACTGATCCAAATTCATCACTCTTTTTCTTAACACTTCTCCTGTTAAAATACATGGATTTCAACCCATCCAACTGACTGGATTTATCAGAATCAGAATCTATTGTCATTGATTATTCAGGGATCTGATGGCAGAGGGGAAGAAGCTGTCCTTGTGTTGCTGAGTTATCGTCTTTAGGCTCCTGTACCTTTTCCCTGATGGTAGCAGAGTGAAGAGGGCATGGCCTGGGTGGTGGGGGTCCATGAGGATAGAAACTGCTTTTTTAAGACACCGCCTCATACTCCATCCACTACCTGTCCTCACTCACAGTCTCATTATGCAGAGCATTCACCTTATGACCAACTGCTCCATCATCTGGCCTATCACTCTGGTTCCCACCTCCCCTGCCTAGATAGTTTAGAACGGTCTAAATTGGAAAAGAGGAGGTGCTGGAAGTTTTAAAACACATGAAGGTATATAAATCTCTGGTGCCTGATCAAGTGTTTCCTAAAACATTGTAGGATGTCAGTCACAAAATAGCTAGTACAATGAGAAAGGATCTTCTGTGAACAGACTAACAGATTATCTCTAATATTTATGGAGCCAGGTAAAGGCCACATTTTTCAAAGAATAGGATTACAATTAAAAGGATGATCAATTAGTACCAATCAAGGGCACTTGACAGCACTGTTGTGGGGTTGTTACAGGGAAGAAACTGTCTTTAAGCCTTTCACCCACTTTCAAACTCTTCAATCCTCCCCGATAGGAAAAGAGAGTGTGTGCAGGGTATGATGGATCCTTTAGTATTTTGGCTGGCATTCCTAACCCACGGGAGATTAAAGGAGGTTGAAGAGAATTGTAGAACAAAGAGACCAGGGATGCGGGTACATTGTTTCTTGAAAATGGCAACACAGATCGACAGGGTGGTGAAGAAGGAGTTTGGCACACTTGCCTTCATCGGTCAGTGCAGTGAGTTGGGATATCATGTGACATGTTGAGACTACACGGAATATTGTGTGCCGTTCTGGTTACCCAGCTCTAGGAAAAATATCATTAAGCTGGAAAGGGTACAGGAAAGACTCGCGAGGATGTTACCGAGATAGGCTGGCTGAAATTATAATAGACAACAAATTTTTTTCAAAAGGTTCGTGTCCTGAAAAAAAAAGGGGATTATGATAGACAACTTCAAGATGAATCTTAAGAAAGAAATTAGAAAAACTAAAAGAAGTTACGACGTGGTAAACAGGGTGAAAATAAATCCAAAAGGTTTCTATAAATATGTTAATAGTAAAAGGAGAGTGAGGGATAAGATTGGTCCCTTAGAGAATCAGAGCGGACAACTGTGTGTGGAGCCAAAAGAGATGGGGGAGATCTTGAACAAGTTCAGTATTCACTAAGGAGAAGGATATTGAATTGTACAGGGTAAAGGAAGCAAAGAGGGTAATTATGGAAACTGTAGTGATTCAAAAAGAGGAAGTACTGGAGCTTTTTTAAAAAAAAAATATATTTTTCACACTATGAACCATACTGACCAAAATACACACAAACCTTTCCCTCTTGAATATACACAGTGTTATTTTTTCCCCTTCTTCCCCCCTCCCTTCCCTCCCTCCTTCCCACTCCCCTCCAAACCCATTAGACATTCAACATATACAATACATTAAACCCATTAAACAATGTCATCACACAATGAAAATAAACAAGATAATTGTGTCATCTACTTTTACACACTGGGTCAGGTCTTTGTCTTCTTCTCATTCTATCATTTTAGGGGGTGAAGGTCCGCGGTAGGACTTCTCTGCTGTGTTCCATGTGCAGTTCCCAAATTTGTTCAAATAATGTGACTTTATTTTTTAAATTATATGTTATTTTTTCCAATGGAATACATTTATTCATTTCTATGTACCATTGCTGTACTCTCGGGCTCTCTTCTGATTTCCAAGTTGACATTATACATTTTTTTGCTACAGCTAAGCCTATCATAATAAATCTTTTTTGCGCTTCAGTTTGAGGCCTATTTCTTTACTTCTTATATTACTTAGAAGAAAGATCTCTGGATTTTTTGGTATGTTGCTTTTTGTTATTTTATTTAATACCTGATTTAGATCTTCCCAAAACTTTTTCGCCCAAATTGCATGTATTTGTTGTTCCCATTTCCTTCTTACAGCGAAAACATCTGTCTGATATTGTTGGATCCCATTTATTTAACTTTTGGGACGTGATATATAGCCTGTGTAACCAATTATACTGTATCATGCGTAACCTCGTGTTTATTATATTTCTCATAGTTCCGGAGCATAACTTTTCCCATATATCATTTTTATCTTTATCTTTAGATCTTTTTCCCATTTTTGTTTGGGTTTACAGCTTATTTCATCATTTTCTTTCTCTTGCAGCTTGATGTACATGTTTGTTATAAATCTTTTTATTATCATTGTTTCTGTAATCAAATTTTCAAACCTGCTTCCTTATGATAATCTCAGTCTGCTTCCCCAGTTTGTCCTTTAAGTAGGTTTTCAGTTGATGATATGCAAACATTGTACCGTGAGTTATTCCATATTTGTACTTCATTTGTTCAAATGATAATAAATTATTTTCCTAAAAACAATTTTCTATTCTTTTGATCCCTTTTCTCTCCCATTCTCTGAAGGAAAGGTTATCTATTGTGAAAGGGATTAGTTGATTTTGCATCAATAATAATTTTGGTAGTTGGTCATTTGTTTTATTCCTTTCTACGTGAATCTTCTTCCAAATGTTAAGCAGATGGTGCAGTACTGGTGAACTTCTATATTGCACCAGTTTTTCATCCCACTTATAAAGTATATGTTCTGGTACCTTCTGCCCTATTTTATCTAGCTCTATCCTGGTCCAATCTGGTTTTTCCCTTGTTTGATAAAAAATCTGATAGATATCTTAATTGTGCTGCTCTATAATAATTCTTAAAGTTTGGTACCTGCAAACCACCTTATTTGTACCATTCTGTTAATTTATCTAGCGCTATCCTCAGTTTCCCCCCTTTCCATAAGAATTTCCTTATTATTTTCTTTAGCTCATTGAAGAATTTCTCTATTAAGGGAATTGGTAACGATTGAAATAGGTATTGTATCCTTGGGAAGATATTCATTTTAATGCAATTTACCCTTCCTATCAGTGTTAGTGGTAAATCTTGCCAATGTTCTAAGTCATCTTGTAATTTCTTCATTAATGGCTGATAATTTAATTTTTATAGATAGCCTAGATTATTATCTAGTCTAATACCTAGGTATCGGATTCCTTGTGTTTGCCATTTAAATGGTGATTCTTTTTTAAACTTTGTGAAATCCTCATTATTCATTGGCATCGCTTCACTTTTATTTGTATTGATCTTGTACCCCGATATTTCTCCATATTCCTTCAATTTCTTATGTAATTCTTTTATTGATATTTCTGGTTCTGTTACTATGATGTCATCTGCAAATAGACTGATTTTATACTCCTCTTTTATTTTTATCCCTTTTATTTTATTTTCTGTTCTTATCAGTTCTGTCAATGGTTCTATTGCTAAAGTGAACAGTGAGGGAGGTAGTGGACATCCCTGCCTAGTTGACCTGCTTAATTTAAATTGGTTCGATATATATCCATTTACTATCACCTTTGCCATTGGATCCTTATATAATGCTTTAATCCAATGAATCTCTGTAATACTTTGAATAAATAATTCCATTCTACCCTGTCAAAGGCTTTCTCTGTATCTAAAGCAACAGCCACTGTTGGCGTCTTATTTCCTTGTACTGCATGTATTAAATTAATGAACTTACAAACATTGTCCGTTGTTCGTCTTTTCTTAATAAATCCAGTTTGATCTAGTTTTACTATTTTTGGTACACAGTCAGCCAATCTGTTTGCTAATAGTTTTGCTATTATCTTATAATCTGAGTTAAGTAGAGATATTGGTCTATATGATGTTGGTGTTAGTGGATCTTTCCCAGTCTTTGGTATTACTGTAATTATTGTTGTTTTACATAAATCTGGCATGCTTTGTGTTTCTTCTATCTGGTTCATTACTTCCAGGAGAGGAGGAATTAGTAACTCTTTAAATGTTTTACAGAATTCTATTGGGCGTTTTATTGTTCGGTAGCTTTTTTAATATATCTTGAATTTCCTCTATTTCAAATGGTTTTATCAATTTGTTTTGCTCCTCTTCTTGCAATTTTGGTAGTTCAATTTTAGGTAGAAACTCATCTATTTTGTCTTCTTTCCCTTCGTTCTCAGTTCGGTATAATTGCTTGTAGAATTCGTTAAAGTTTTCATTGATCTCTGTTGGGTTATATGTAATTTGTTTGACCTTTTTCCTTGATGTTCTGTTTTAAGCTGCCAAGACAGTATTATGTGCGTTTTTTCTCCTAGCTCGTAATACTTCTGCTTTATTTTCATTATGTTCTTCTCCACCTTGTACGTTTGTAGTGTTTCTTATTTTTTTTTGTCCGCCAATTCTCTTCTTTTTGTTGCATCTTTCCTTGTTGCTAATTCTTTTTCAGTACTTACTATTTCCTTTTCCAGCTGTTCTATTTCCCGATTGTAGTCCTTCTTCATCTCAGTTACATAACTTATTTTCTGCCCTCTAATGAAGGCTTTCATTGCATTCCATAATATAAACTTGTCTTTCACTGATTCCATATTTATTTCAAAGTAAGTTTTAATTTGGCGTTCAATAAACTCCCTAAATTCCTGCCTTTTAAGTAGCATGGAGTTTAACCTCCATCTATATGTTCTCGGTGGTATGTCCTCCAGTTCTATTGCTAATAACAGGGGTGAGTGATCAGATAACAATATTCTGTTTTCCTAACTCTCCCTTGGATATGGGCTGACAACAGGAACAGGTCAATCCTTGAGTATGTTTTATGTCTACTCGAATAATATGAATATTCCTTCTCCTTTGGGTGTTGTATCCTCCATATATCCAAAAGTTACATTTCCTGCATTGATTTAACCATAAATTTGGCTACTTTGTTCTTTCTGCTAGTCTTTTTTCCAATTTTATCCATCTTTGAATCAAAATTAAGGTTAAAGTCCCCTCCTATCAATATATTCCCCTGCGTATCTACAATCTTCAAAAAAATATCTTGCATAAACTTTTGATCCTCTTCATTAGGTGCATATATATTGACCAAATTCCAGAGTTCTGAATATATCTGACATTTTAACATTACATACCTCCTCTATTTTGATTGGTACATTTTTATTGATTAATATAGCTACACCTCTGGCTTTTGAGTTATATGATGCTGCCGCTACGTGTCCTACCCAGTCTCTCTTTAATTTATTATGTTCCACTTCAGTTAGATGCATTTCCTGCACAAATGCTATATCTATTTTTTCTTTCTTCAGTAAATTTAACAGCCTCTTCCTTTTGATTTAGTTATGTATTCCATTAATATTTATAGTCATATAGTTCAACATGGCCATCTCATACTTTATTTATATCTCATTTCTGCTTCCTCACCTCCACCTTTCCCCTTTTCCCTATTTCCATTTCTCACTTTTCTCTTTTTGAACGCACTGTATGACAACACTTCTAAAACATAAAATTTTTCAACCATTCCCACATCTAAAATTCCCTTTACCCCAAGTGTCCCCCCACCTTCTCTGAGTCACCCCTTGTCCCTTGCCGGGCAACCACAACTCCCCTCTCCATTCGGACTGCGAACCTGTTCGCAAGTGTCAACTGATTTCACAGTGACTGTTATTCTCTCCCACCCAACTCCCTCCAGAAAAGACTTTTATCTTCACATTACAACAAAGCTCCCCCTCTTTTCTTCTCTTTTTCTTTTTTATTTTTTTAACCCCTCCTCTTTTTTCCCCTTCTCCCTTATTTCCCTTTTTTCCCCTCCTTTAGTTCTTACTTATACATTATTTTTACTTCTTTATATGTAGTTTGTCATCGTTCTTTGTTCTTGTTACATCTCCTCATCTCTCTTTCTGTCTTGCAGGCGTTCTGCAAATTCTCGTGCTTTCTCCGGATCCGAGAACTGTCTGTTTTGCTGCCCCAGGATAACTATTTTAGGCACCGCTGGATATCTTAACATAAATTTATAGCCTTTCTTCCATAGGATCGATTTTGCTGCGTTAAACTCCTTCCTCTTCTTTAGGAGCTCAAAACTTATGTCTGTGTAGAAAAAATTTTTTTGACTTTTGTATTCCAGTGGTTTTTTTGTCTTCTCTAATTTTATAACCATATAACCACTTATAGCACAGAACAGGCCAGTTCGGCCCTACTAGTCCATGCCGTAACAAATCCCCACCCTCCTAGTCCCATTGACCAGCACCCGGTCCATACCCCTCCAGTCCTCTCCTATCCATGTAACTATCCAGTCTTTCCTTAAATGTAACCAATGATCCCGCCTCGACCATGTCTGTCGGAAGCTCATTCCACATCCCTACCACCCTTTGCGTAAAGAAATTTCCCCTCATGTTCCCCTTATAATTTTCCCCCTTCAATCTTAAACCATGTCCTCTAGTTTGAATCTCCCCCACTCTTAATTGAAAAAGCCTATCCACATTTACTCTGTCTGTCCCTTTTAAAATCTTAAACACCTCTATCAAGTCCCCTCTCAATCTTCTACGCTCCAGAGAAAAAAAGCCCTAGTCTGCACAACCTTTCAAACCCGGACATCCTGTCAACATTCTCGTGAACCTTCTCTGCACTCTCTCTATTTTGTTTAAATCTTTCCTATAATTTGGTGACCAAAACTGCACACAGTACTCCAAATTTGGCCTCACCAATGCCTTGTACAATTTCATCATAACCTCCCTACTCTTGAATTCAATACTCCGATTTATGAAGGCTAACATTCCAAATGCCTTCTTCACCACACCATCTACCTGAGTTTCAGCCTTGAGGGTACTATTTACCACAACTCCTAAATCCCTTTGTTGCTCTGCACTCCTCAATAGCCTACCATTTAATGCATATGACCTATTTAGATTTGCCTTTCCAAAATGCAGCACCTCACATTTATCTGTATTAAATTCCATCAGCCATTTCTCAGCCCACACCTCCAGCCTTCCTAAATCACCTTTTAATCTACGGTAATCTTCCTCACTGTCCACAACACCACCAATCTTTGTGTCATCCGCAAACTTGCTTATTCAGTTCTCCACCCCTACTTCCAGATCGTTAATGTATATAACAAACTATAGTGGACCGAGGACCGATCCCTGAGGAACTCCACTAGTCACCGGCCTCCAATTGGACAAACAATCTTCTACCACTACTCTCTGACACCTCCCATCCAACCATTGCTGAATCCATTTCACTACCTCCTTATTTTTACCTAATGCCTCCACCTTTTTTCCTAACCTCCTGTGGGGAACTTTGTCAAAAGCTTTACTAAAGTCTAAACAGACAACATCCACAGCTTTCCCTTCATCAACCTTTTTTGTAACCCCCTCGAAAAACTCAATCAGGTTTGTCAAGCATGATCTACCCCTGACAAAACCATGCTGATTACTCCCTAGCAATCCCTGTACCTCCAAATATTTGTAAAAACTCTTTCCATCAACTTACCCACCACAGACGTCAAACTCACGGACCTATAATTCCCAGGCTTACATTTGGACCCTTTCTTAAACAGTGGAACAACATGAGCCACCCTCCAATCCTTTGGCACTACCCCCGTGGCCAGTGACATCCTAAATATCTCTGTTAATAGCCCCACTATCTGTCCACTAGCCTCCCTGAGTGTCCTTGGGAATATTTTGTCTGGTCCCGGAGATTTATCCACCTTTATCTTTTTCAACACAGCCATCACTACCTCCTCGGTTATCCTTATATGTTTCATTGCCTCCCCACTATTTTTCTTTACCACAACTGGTTCAAAATTTTTTTCCCTAGTAAATACCGAGGCAAAGAGATCATTCAAAATTTCCCCCATTTCCTCTCACTTCTCACTCAGCCTACCCTCGCTATCTACAAGGGGTCCAATTTTATCTCTCACTAATCTTTTACTTTTAATGTACTTATAGAAACCCTTTGGATTTATTTTTACTCTGTCTGCCAAAGCCTCTTCGTGCCTTTTTTTGGCCTTTCTAATTTCTTTCTTAAGATTCCTTCTACACTCCTTGTAGTCCTCCTTCAAATTCTCAGCTCCCTGCTCTTTATACCTCTTGTACACCTCCCTTTTTCTCCTAACCAAATTTCCAATATTCCTTGAAAACCAAGCCTCCCTATGACTTCCAGCCTTTCCTTTGATCTTCACTGGGACATAACTACTCTGTACCCTCAAAATTTCTTTTTTGAATATCCTCCATTTTTCATTTACACCCTCACCTGAAAATATCCTGTCCCACTCAATACTCCCCAAATCCCTTCTTATTCCTTCGAAATTTGCTCTTCTCCAATCCAGAACCTCAACTTTAGGCCCCTCCTTGCTCCTCCCTAAAACTACCTTAAAACTAAGAGAATTATGATCACTAGACCCAATTGGATCTCCAACATTAATGTCTGATACCTGACCTAGCTCGTTCCCTAACAGGAGATCCAGTATTACACTGTCCCGAGTCGGTTCTTCTACTAATTGATTCAGAAAACAATCTTGAACACGTTTAACGAACTCTAGCCCATCCAGCTCTCTAACTGTATGGGTATCCCAATCAATGTGAGGGAAGTTAAAATCTCCCATGATCACTACCTTATAATTCTCACACATATATGTTATCTCTCTACACATTTGTCCCTCTAGTTTTCTTGACCCATTTGGTGGTCTGTAATACACCCCTATTAGCACCCTCATCCCTCCTTCACCCCTCAATTCCACCCAAACAGCCTCACTGGACGATCCCTCCAGACCATCTTGCCACCTCAAGGCAGTAATGTCCTCCTTAACAAGCAGAGCAACTCTTCCCCCTTTTTTACCCCCTGATCTATCACATCTAACACAAATGTATCCTGGAACGTTAAGTTGCCAGTCCTGCCCCTCTTGTAGCCAGGTCTCACTAATTGCCACAATATCGTGACCCCAAGTATCTGTCCATGCTCTCAGCTCATCTACCTTGTTCACTATGCTTCTTGCAATAAAATATATGCATTTCAGAGAAAGATTTACTAAAATTTTATTCATTGCCTTCTTCAATATATTTTCTCTTGTCGTGTATCTCAGAAATTTTACTAAAACAGATCTTGGTTTTTGTTGTGCCTGTGGTTTCGGGGCTAATGTTCTGTGTGCCCTTTCTAATTCCATTCCTTCCTGCATTTCTGGCATTCCCAGGACTTTTGGGATCCATTCTTTTATAAATTCTTTCATATCTTTGCCTTCCTTATCTTCCTTCAGGCCCACTATCTTTATATTATTTCACCTACTATAGTTTTCCATTATATCCATCTTCTTAGCTAACAACTCCTGTTTTTCTTGAACTTTTTTATCACTTTCTTCCAATTTTCTTTTTAAGTCATTCACTTCCATTTCTACCGCCATTACACGTTCTTCCACATTTTCTAATCCTTTCCCTACATCTGTTACGACCAGCTCTATTCTACTCACTTTTTCTTCTGTACTTTTCATTTTTCTTTTCATTTCACTAAATTCTAGTGTCAACCATTCTTTTAATGCTTTCATTTGTTCTTGAAAATTTTTTAAATCTATGTACTGTCCAATCATTTTACCTCCTATTCCTCTGTGCAGAGCTTGGTGTTCTCCTTCTTTTTCTGTGTCTGCTCTTGGGTTGGTGTCTTCTATTTCTCTTCCTTGTATCTGTGTCTCTTCTGACTTTTTTGTTGAGCTGCTTGTCTCAGTTTCTTGATGTTGGTCCTCTTCTTCTGGGCTGGTTATCTTTTGTGTCTCCTGCTTTCGTTTTTTCTTTCTCACCCCTCCCATTCCCGTTGCTTTCTTTATCTTCCAGCTGGGAGCCCTGCAGTCGGGCCTCTCTCAGCTGTTCATGCTGTGGAGTTTCACTCCACAGCTGGTCCCCCCTCCCGTCGGTGTTCTCCTTGTCATGTGCAGTTGCGCACTCCTATTTGGCTCCGTGAGCCATTTTTGCAATCCCGCAGTGGGTGGGTCATGACCCTGCGGAGTCTCCACTAACCTCGGGGAGCGGGCTCCTCTTTCCACGGCGGTCCCTGCTTTTTCATGCAGCTAAGGCTTTCACCTTTCTCTTCCGGCGCTTTCCTTCTTCTTTTCTTACTGTTGTTTTTGGGTTTTCTTTCTTAGGTGCCATTTTCTCCACACCTTTATTTTTTATTTGTTGTGATTTGTGTGTCTGGGGCTTTGCTTTAACTTCACTTTTTTCCTTCTTTTCTGGAGAGGGCTGGTATTCTCCTACCAGCCACTACTCCATCACGTGACTCCTCAAAGTACTGGAGCTTTTGAAGCATATAAAGGTGGATAAGTCTCCAGGTCCTGACAGGATTTTCCTCAGGACCTTGAGAGAAGTTAGTGAGGAAATAGCGGAGGCTCTGGCAGTGATTTTTCAAATGTCATTCGAGACGGGGACAATGCCGGAGGATTGGCGTGTTGCGCATGTGGTTCTGATGTTTAAAAAGGGTTCGAGGAGTAAGCCTAGCAATTATCGGCCTGTGAGTTTGACATCTGTGGTAGATAAATTAATGGAAAGCTTTCTTAGAGATAGTATATATAAGTATCTGGAGAGATCGGGTCTGATCAGGAACACTCGACACGGATTTGTGGGAGGAAGGTCATGTTTGACCAATGTTATTGAATTTTTTGAAGAGGTGACTAGGAATGTTAATGAGGGTAGAGCAGTGGATGTTGTCTATATGGACTCCAGTATGGCCTTCGATAAGGTTCCGCATGGAAGGTTAGTTAGGAAGGTTTAGTCGTTAGGTATTAATTTTGAGATAGTCAAATGGATTCAACATTTAACCACTATTGAGTAAGGTCTTTCGTCCAGTTGTAGTCATGGTCTAAGGGCTCTATATGCCTTTTCAATTCAATTGATCTTTCAAATTTATTTACCCCCAGAACTTGAAGGGCCGACATGGCCTGTTTCCACGCCGTAAACAGTTATATGGTTAACTTTAAGTATCCAGCTTTTTTAAAATTGAACGCATCTTGTTTTTCTTCTCCCTCTTTTAATCCAACAATTTTAATATTATTTATTTTACTAAAAATTTCAACATTATCAGTGTTTTCCAAACATTTCTTCCTTTCAACAGATCCCACTATAACTTCGTTCTCCAATTTTCCCACTTTCTCCTGTACATTTTCAACCTTTGCTTCCACTTTTTTAAATCTTGTGATTTATTTTACCCACATCTTGGATCTTTTCTATATCAACGGTCAGATTGCTAACCTTTACATTCATACGTTTTACTTCAAACCTCAGATTTATTATTTCTTTAGCCAGTCACAACATTTTTCCTACAAGCTCCTTCTGTGAAGTTTCTTTAAATTCTCTTCCTTGCAAAAAATTCCATTCAGATAAATCTTTCATTGAAACTAACACTTCCTCAAATGAACTGATTCAGGCCTTCTTGTCCAACGTTATTTTCACCAATCTTCAGGAGGGAAGCATCTACAAGCATCCCCTCCATCTCCATCTTCCGTTGGGACCTTGTCACAACTCCAGGTCCAAGTACCTTCTGTAATGGAGGCCACCCTTCAAATTCCTTGGAGACACCACTAGACAATCCCAATGATAACAGTTTTCTTATTTGGATACATCTTAAAAGGAAAATATAATATTCTTGCAATGTTTCTTGCTATTTAACTTTATCTTACTTCATTTAAATATTCTTTTTTTCCTGTATTCCCAGAGGGTCTGAATTTGCAACCCAAGGTCCCTCTGTTCATCCACACTCTTAAGTAACCAACCATTGACTCTGAACTCAGCCTTCTGGTTTGACCTTCCAAAATGCATCACCTCACACTTATCCTGATTAAAATCCATCTGCCACTTTTCTGCCCAACTCTGCATCCTATCTATATCATATTGTAACCTTCAACAACCTTCAGCTCCATCTATAACTCCTTCAAACTCTGTGTCATCTGCAAACTTACTGACCCATACTTCTGCTTCTTCATCCAGGTCATTTATAAAAATCACAAAAAGCAGGGATCCCAGAACAGATCCCTGCGGCCCTCCATTAGTCACTGACCTCCAGGCAGAATAATTTCTTTCCACTACTACTCTCTGCTTTCCACCTGCAAGCCAATTTTTTTATTCACACAGCCAAGGTTCCACTGATCCCGGGCCTCATGACTTTCTGGATGAGTCTCTCATTGGGGACCTTGTCAAATGCCTTACTAAAATCTATGTGGACCACATCTACTGCCCTACCCTCATCAATTTCTTTTGTTACCTCCTCAAAAAAGCTCAATTAGACTCATTAGGCACAACCTTCCCTTCGTAAAGCTACGCTGACTATTTTGGAGTAATTGGACTTCTCCAAATGCTCAAAGATCCTATCCTTAAGAATCCTCTCTTTTATTAGATCGCACACCACAGACGCAAGACTCACTGGTCTATAATTCCCAGGATTCTCCCTATTACCTTTTTTAAACAAGGAGACTAGATTTGGCATTCTCCAATCCTTTGGCACCTCCCCTGTGGCCAAAGAGGATTCAAAGATCATAGCTACTACCCCAGCTATCTCTTCCCTCACTTTCCACAGCAACTTGGGGTATATCACGTCCGACCCCAGAGTCTTATCAATCTTGATGTTTTTAAGAAGATCTAACATTTTGATCTCCACATTGTCCAGTACACACGCCTGTTCAGTTTTGACCTCATCATGATCAAGGTCCTTTTCTCTTGTGAATATTGATGCAAAGTATTCAGTTAGGACCTCCCCAGCCTCCTCTGCCTATAAGCATATGTTGCCTTCTTTATCCTTTAGCAGCCCCAACTTCATTCTCATCATCCTTCTGTTCTTCACAAACGCATAGAACTCCTTTGGATTCTCCTTAATTCTGCATGCCAAGGCCTTCTCATGCCCCCTTCAAGCTCTCCTAATTCCTTTCTTAAGCTCCTTCCTGGCTATCATATACCTCTCATGAGTCCTTCCTATTTCCTGCTTCCTATATCTGATGTATGATTCCTTCTTCCTCTTGACTATTTGTCTGATCTGTTTCATCAGCCATGGTTCCCTTTTCCTACCATCTTTTCCCTGTCCCAGTGGGACAAACCTATCTTGAACCCTACACAAGTGGACCCTAAACTTACTCCACATTACTTCTGTGTTTTTACCCTCAACATCTGTTCCCAATTTATTCTCACTAGTTCCTGCCTCGTCCCTTCATAATTAGCTCTTCCCCAGCTAAGCACTTTCCCAGTTTGACTGTTTATATTCTTTTCCATAGTTATGTTAAAGCTCAGGGAGTTGTGGTCACTCTCACCAAAGTCTTCCCTCACCAAGAGGTCCGCCACCTGACCAGGCTTATTCCCCACAACCTCTCCACTTGTCGGCTGGTCCACAGACTGTGTCAGGAATCCTTCTCGTGCACACTTGACAAATTCAGCCAAATTTATCCCTCTTGCAATCAACAGGTGCCAGTCAATATTAGGGAAATTGAATTCACCCATAACTACAATCCTGTATTTCCCACACCATTCCAAAATATGCCTGCTGATCTGCTCCTCAGTGACCCAATGGCTATTTGTTGGCCATACTCTCATGTCAGTGTCCAACAATAGTCGGCCAGCATTGATGAATTCCAGTTGCCCTGATACTTCTTTTCCATGGTTGCAATATCCTGGTTTGGCGGACGGTTACCTCAACTGGTCAGAGCATGGTGCTACTAATGCCAAGGTCGTGGGTTCAATCCCCACACTGTCGTGTGTGCTGTAACCTTATTTTCAGATAGTCTCACCTTCAGAACGGTGCACGTTGCTCCCTCCCTCATTGATTAAAGAGAGTGCTGACCATTTCTGAAGCAAAGTGGAAATTCCAGAGGAAGCTTGAGACGGAGACAGATACACACCAGCTATGGCAGGGAGTGCAGGTCATTACAGCCTACAAGGGAGGGCAAACACTATAGATGCTTTATTACCCATTGAGCCAAACACGTTCTATGCTCGCTTTGAGAAGAACCAAACAGTGCCTACTAGAATCCCTAAAAAGGCTGATGGCCCTGTGATATCTGTCTCTGGGGGCGATGTTAGGACATCATTCAAGAGGGTGAACCCTTGAAAGGTGTCAGGCCCTGATCTGCGCCAACCAACTAGTTGGAGTCTTCACTGACATTTTTAACCTCTCATTTCTGCAGTCAGAGGTTCCCACCTGCTTCAAAAGGACATAATCATTCTGGTACCCAAGAAGAGTAGTGTGAGCTGCCTAATTTCTACTGTGATGAAATGTTCATGGCCAGAATTAACACATTCCTAAGCAAAGATCTGGATCCACTGCAATTCACCAATTATCATAATCGCTCCACAGCAGATGCAATATCACTCTGGATCATCTCAAAAACAGAAATTCATATAGCTGCTTCTTCATCAACTGCAGCTTGGCCTTCAATACCATTATTCCATCATTGCTGACAAGAAGCTGAAATCTGTCGGCCTCTGTACCAAACCCCCCCCCCCGCAATTGTGTCCTTGACTTTCTCATCGGAAGACCGCAGTCAGTACGAACTGGAAACAACATCTCCTCCTCACTGATTATTAACACAGGTGCACCCCAAGGATATGTGCTTAGCCCACTGCTCTACTCATTTATACACTTATTACTGTGTGGCCAGGTACAATTCTAATGCTATCTGCAAGTTTTCTGATGTCCCCGCATTTGTCGGCAGATTCACTAGAGCAGCAATGAGACGGAGGGAGATCGATCAGCTCATTGAATGGTGTAACGACAACAACCTTGCACTCAACGTCAGCAAAGCCAAGGAGATGATTGTGGACTTCAAGAGGAAGTCAGGGGAACATGACGCAGTCCTCATTGAGGGCTCAGTGGTGGAGAGGGTCAAGAACTTTAAATTCCTGGGCGTCAACGTCAGAAAAACCAGGGAAATTAGTGTGGACTTCAGGAGGAAGTCAGGGGAACACAACCCAGTCCTCATCGAGGACTCAGTAGTGGAGAGGGTGAATAACTTCAAATTCCTGGTTGTTAACATCTCTAGGAATCACAAAGAGGCTAGACTTTGTGAGGTGTCTGAGGAGATTCGTTACGTCACCAAAGACTCTTGTAAACTTCTACAGGTGGACCGTGGAGAGTCTTCTGACTGGTTGCAACACTGCCTGGTATGGAGGCCCCAACTCTCAGGACAAGGATAAACTCCAGAGGGTTGTTAACTCAGCCTGCGACATCACAGGCACCAGACTTCTCTCCAACAAGAATATCTACAGGAGCTTCTCCAGCATTGTGTGATTTTCACTTCAACATGGTGTCTACAATATTTTGTGATTTACTTCTACATGAGGTGGAGTCTTATAAAAACAGCTTCTATCCTCAAAGACCCCTACACCCAGGCCATGCTCTCTTCACTCTGGTAGCGTCGGGAAAAAGGTACAGGAGCCTAAAGATGAGCTCTTAATGGCTCAAAGACATCTTCTTTCTCTGCCATCAGATTCCTGAATAATCAATGAGCAAAGACACTGCCTTCTTTTCATGCAGTATTGTTATTTTTTATAGTTATGTTGTAAGATGTTTATGATATGAATGTTTGCTCTGTGACGCTGCCCCAAAACACTGAATTTCATGACTTGTTCATGACAATAAATTCTGATTCTGATTTTGACTATGTAGTCGCTTGGTTACCCTTTCTTAGTTCCTTTCGTCCTTGACCAGGTCTGGACTGTTGTCAAACTGCAGAGAGCAGTAGCGTTGCTGTCTGGATGTCGTGGTACCATCCAGAGTCCTTCGCTAGGGCAGCACGTTTGGTGTAGTGGTTCGCACACCTTTTCAGTGCCAACAATTGGGAAAGGGGTTTGAATCCCGCACTATCTATAAGTAGTTTGTCTGCGTGGGCTTTCCCTGAGGGCTCCGTTTCTTTCCACCATTCGAAACCGTTCCACCGTTAGTTAGAGTTGATGCATTGGTGGTCATAGACCAAAATTCCTTGGATTCTGGGCAGGTCCCGGCAGACTGGAAGACAGCAAATGTCACGCCACTTTTTAAGAAGGGATGTAGGCAGAAGACTGGAAATTATCAGCCAATTAGCTTGACGTCTGTGGTTGGAAAAATGCTTGAAGCCATCATTAAAGATGAAATAGTGAAACTTTTGGAACGTAAGGGTTCAATCAGGCAGACTCAGCATGGTTTTAGAAAGGGAAGATCTTGTTTAACAAACTTGTTAGGATTCTTTGAGGATATAATGGGTGCGGTGGATAGAGGGGAACAGGTTGATGTTGTCTATTTGGATTTCCAGAAAGCGTTTGATAAGGTGCCGCACAAGAGATTTCTCAGTAAGTTACAGCAAAATGGAGTCCGGGGAAGTCTATTGGCCTGGATTAAAAATTGGTTGTCTGACAGGAGGCAGAGAGTCGGGATAAGTGGGAGTTTTTCAGGTGGGCAGAGAGTGGTAAGTGGGGTGCCGCAGGGGTCGGTGTTAGGCCCATAACTGTTCATCATTTACCTTGATGACTTGGAGGAGGGGACAAAATGTGGTGGAGCCAAGTTTGCGGATGACACCAAATTGAGTGGAAGAGCAAATTGTAATGAGGATGTGGAGAGTCTGCAGAGGGATAGAGTTAAGCTGGATGAGTGGGCAAAGGTCTGGCAGATGGAGTACAATGTTAGTAAGTGTGAGGTGATCCACTTTGGCAAGAAAAATAAAAGAGCTGAATATTATTTAAAGGGTGAAAACTACAGCATGCTGTTGTGCAGAGGGACTTGGGAGGGCTTGTGCATGAATCGCAAAAAGTTAGGTTGCAGGTGCAGCAGGTTATTAAGACGGCAAATGGAATGTTGGCCTTCATCGCTAGAGGAATTGAATTCAGGAGTAGGGAGGTAATGTGGCAACTGTACAAGGTACTGGTGGGACCGCACCTGGAGTACTGAGTCCAGTTCTGGTCTCCATAGTTGAGGAAGGATATACTGGCTTTGGAGACGGTCCAGAGAAGGTTTACTAGGTTGATCCCTGGGATGAAGGGGTTAACTTATGGTGAAAGATTAAATCGTCTAGGATTGTATTCGCTCGAGTTCAGAAGAATGAGAGGAGATCTTATAGAAACATATAGGATTATGAAGGGTATGGATAGGATAGATGGAGGAAGGTTTTTTGAGCTGGCCGGGGAAACTAAAGCGAGAGGACACAGTCTCAAGATTCGGGGGAGTAGATTTAGGACAGAGATGAGGAAAAATAGTTTTTCCCAGAGAGTAGTGAATGTTTGGAATTCTCTAACCAGGGAAGTGGTTGAGGCTGCCTCATTAAACATATTTAAAATTCGGTTAGATCAATTTTTACATGATAGAGGAATTAAGGGATATGGGGAGAAGGCAGGTAGGTGGAGTTAGATCATAAATTAGATCAGCCATGATCGTATTGAATGGCAGAGCAGGCTCGATGGGCCATTTTTGGCCTACTCGTTCCTACTTCCTATGTTCCTATGTTCCCATGAAACCTACCGGGAGTGCAGGTCAATTGGGTGGCACAGACATGTGGGCCAAAATGGCCTATTCTGTGCTGTATGTCTAAAAAAACTTCCACCATGTTCCGTCACTGACTGCACCAAGATCAGCAGGGAAGACGTCCAAATGTGAATACAGAAAATAAATTTTCAATGGCAAATTGCACACAATGGTTTTGCATACTTGAAGTAGATTTAAAATGACAGAAAATCACAAAACTATGTTATATCTAAAAAACAGTACGTGAGAGGAAAATTTTAAGGCAATTTTTGTGATCAGCAGCCCAAAATCCATAAAATATACTCAAAGGTGTTCAGGAAGCAAAATCTTTATTGTCCTGTGTTTCTAGGGGAGGCTAAAATTGCCTGGAATTTTCTCCCTGGAGCATTTGAGACTGATGTGGGTCCTTATGTAAATTTATAAGATGAAAGATATAGATAAGTGGGGGAGGGAATAGTGTAAGGTGAGAGGCCAACGATTTAAAAGGGATCTGAGGGTGTGATAGTACAGATTCTATCACCAATGTGTATCTGTACATATGTACAGATGGTCGTTTCTCTTGTGTCTTGGTGTGAGCTTGCAGGCGCCTCAGATTGAAGAGACTGCCATCCGTGCGGTACCGGATGTAAACAGCGTCTTCATTGTTGGGGTCTTTCATGGCTTGGTTCAGCATCATGCTGAAGAAGATTGAAAAGAGGGTTGGTGCGAGAACACATCCTTGCTTCACGCCATTGTTAATGGAGAAGGGTTCAGAGAGCTCATTGCTGTATCTGACCCGACCTTGTTGGTTTTCGTGCAGTTGGATAATCATGTTGAGGAACTTTGGGGGACATCCGATGCGCTCTAGTAATTGCCAAAGCCCTTTCCTGCTCACGGTGTCGAAGGCTTTGGTGAGGTCAACAAAGGTGATCTAGGGAAACTTGTCCGTGAACTACTCTTTGCAGACGATGCCGCTTTAGTTGCCCATTCAGAGCCAGCTCTTCAGCGCTTGACGTCCTGCTTTGCGGAAACTGCCAAAATGTTTGGCCTGGAAGTCAGCCTGAAGAAAACTGAGGTCCTCCATCAGCCAGCTCCCCACCATGACTACCAGCCCCCCCCACATCTCCATCGGGCACACAAAACTCAAAACGGTCAACCAGTTTACCTATCTCGGCTGCACCATTTCATCAGATGCAAGGATCGACAATGAGATAGACAACAGACTCGCCAAGGCAAATAGCGCCTTTGGAAGACTACACAAAAGAGTCTGGAAAAACAACCAACTGAAAAACCTCACAAAGATAAGCGTATACAGAGCCGTTGTCATACCCACACTCCTGTTCGGCTCCGAATCATGGGTCCTCTACCGGCATCACCTACGGCTCCTAGAACGCTTCCACCAGCGTTGTCTCCGCTCCATCCTCAACATCCATTGGAGCGCTTTCATTCCTAACGTCGAAGTACTCGAGATGGCAGAGGTCGACAGCATCGAGTCCACGCTGCTGAAGATCCAGCTGCGCTGGGTGGGTCACGTCTCCAGAATGGAGGACCATCGCCTTCCCAAGATCGTGTTATATGGCGAGCTCTCCACTGGCCACCGTGACAGAGGTGCACCAAAGAAAAGGTACAAGGACTGCCTAAAGAAATTTCTTGGTGCCTGCCACATTGACCACCGCCAGTGGGCTGATCTCGCCTCAAACCATGCATCTTGGCGCCTCACAGTTTGGCGGGCAGCAACCTCCTTTGAAGAAGACCGCAGAGCCCACCTCACTGACAAAAGGCAAAGGAGGAAAAACCCAACACCCAACCCCAACCAACCAATTTTCCCCTGCAGCCGCTGCAACCGTGTCTGCCTGTCCCGCATCGGACTTGTCAGCCACAAACGAGCCTGCAGCTGACGTGGACTTTTACCCCCTCCATAAATCTTCGTCCGCGAAGCCAAGCCAAAGACAGATGGTCGTGTAGGATGACTGTGATTGGCTGAGAGAGTAGCCACACCTACTGGCAGGTCTTCAAGGATTGCTCCGAGCCAGACCAGGTCATTCTGGACTGGTCGACCTACTTGTGACCTGCTCCAGTCTTTTAGTTAATAAAAGCCTTGCCACCTACTGGCAGGTCTTAAAGGATTTCTTCTAGCCAGACCAGGTCATTCTGGACTGGTCGACCTACTTGTGACCTGCTCCAGTCTTTTAGTTAATAAAAGCCTTGGTTTGGATCAACAAGTCCTTGGTTCTTTCGACGCGCATTACAGAGGGGCATTTTTTTTTCCACTCAGGAGAGTGGTTTGAATTACCAGAGTAAAGGGTGGAGCTAGGTATAATTGAGCTTTTAGACAGGTACCCAGATAGGACAGGTCCAGAAGGAGAAGAGCCAAATGCAGGGTGATGGGTCTAGCTTGCATGGATAATTTGGTTGGCATGGACCTGTCTGCCAAATGGCCAGTTCCCGTGCTGCAAAACTTTCATGTTGAAATGTTGGTCACCTGCCAATATCTCTTTAAATGGCCCAGTGCCAAACATTGTTGGTGTTGCTGTGAAGCTACTCCGCAACGTTTGACCCAGTGAATATGAATACAAGTTGTTCTGGAAGTTGAAGCCAGCTTTAGTGCATCAGAAAGTCTGGAGGCGGTCAACTTCAGTCCCTTTGTATCAAAACTGTCGGGGAACTTGCAGTAAAAGAGGAACGAGAAACAGTTTCTCAACGTTTACTGACTTCAGGGGTAAAGAGGAAGTGATTTGTTACAAAATGTGTTCCTCTTTTACATCTCCTCCCATCCCCCTCAGCCTCTTGTGCATGGTTCCAGGATAAGAGGAAATCAGCATGGCACAGACCTTCTCTTGTTCCCATGATGTGCAAAAAGCCCAGGATCAAAAGTTTCTGAAGAACCAAGGAGGAGCAGGTTTCTCAGGCTGCCAGATCACAGCTTTCCAGTTTCCCCCCTCAGCCCAACAGCATCAGATAATGCTCCTGCTTCACCCATTTACACTTCCCTCCAGATCCAGCCCTTGACTTTTTATTTCTCCCTATCCCATCACCTTTTCCCTGCAGCATTGACCATCTTATAATTCTTCTCCCCTATTCTCCCTATCCCCATAAACCCATGCCCAGTTATTTCCTCCATCACTGACAGACATGCCTTAAACTGTCTGAGCTTTCAGTTCTGGAATTCGCTCTAGACATCTCTTCACCTCTCTCTTTCTTTTATGTCCAGGCTTTTCATAGATTAATGGAATTAAAGAGCACAGAAACAGGCCCTTTATCTTAAACTGTCCATGCTAGTGAAGACAAACAAGATGCTGCAGTTGAGTGCAATACACAAACGTACTTCAGAAACTTAGCAGGTCCTGCATCATCCATCGGAAGTAAAGGGTAACCAACGCTTCGGGACTGGACCCTTCGTCAGTAATATGACCTATATCTGACTGACCAAGATGCTTATCTAAGCTAATTCTATTCTATTTGCCTGCATTTGCCTAATTTCCCTCTAAACCTTTCTTATGCATATACTTTTGCAAATATCTTTTAGCTGCCTTGACCACCTCCTCTGCAGCTTATCCCATACCTCCGTCATCTTCTGTGAGAAAATCCCTTCAAATCTTTCCACTCTTCTTAAACCTATGTTTTCTAGTTTTAGTTAAACAGGAAAGTCTGCAGTCGCTGTGTTTGTAGTGCAATTCACAAACATACTGGAGAAACTCAGTAGGTCGTGCTGCAGAATCAGAATTAGAATATATTGTCATGACCATGCGTAGCGTGAATAAAACCTCTCACGACTGAAGGGAGGACATACGCTTTTATTTGCTTATAACTGGGGGTAGGGTCTTACAGTGGTCTTCAGAGGGGCTCAGGATTTAGGTGGGAAACCAGGGTTATATATGCGTAGATGGGGCAGAGCTGGTAGGAGGGGCAAGCCATCAGTATAACACTACGAATGAATCTCAGTTTGCTGCATTCACCCCTTCCTGCAGAATTTAGGATCTGTGGATGAAGACAGAGAACGTTGATTCAGAAAAAAAATTGAAAAAAATATACAATTATTTACAAATTTAAGCAGTCCGAAGGTATGGAGATCCTGGTGGAGCGACTAAGCATGGGAGGGCCTTGGGTTCCTTAAGTTTCCTGGTCCCCTTGTGAGGTGGAATGGCGGACTGGGTCTCCAGCTCTTCAGTGAAGGGGGATATATTTTCTTCCTAAACCAGATCCCCTGAGGCCCTGAATGGGGGTGAAATGAATGAGCTCTGTGGCAATGGGCCCTCTGTTCCGGCGGGTGCCAGGTCTCTGATGAAGACGGTGTCCCCCCTGCTATCTGGGTACTCCACATAGGCGTACATGGGATTGGCGTGGAGCAGTTTCACCCTTTCCACCAGGGGGTTAGTCTTGCTTCTCCTCATGTGCACCAGGAGTGGTGAGCCGGGTTGAGAGTGTAGTTCCCAATGCCAACCTTCTTTCAAAATTGAACAGGAGCTCGTGAGGAGTAGCACTGGTCATTGTACATAGTAGCGACTGGATGGAATGGAGCGCCATAGGAATGACTTCATGCCAGCGTGAGTCTGGAAGGCCTCTTGACCTCAGGGCCAGTTTGATAGCCTTCCAGACCATGGTATTTTCCTTTTCAACCTGCTCATTCCCCCAGTGGTCGTAGCTAGTACTCCTGCTGGATGCGATGGCCCTCACCAGGAGGTACTGACATAGCTTGTCAGTCACTCATAAAGGATGAGCGCGGTCATTATGAATATAGCCTGGATACCCAAACAGGGTGGAAATGGAATCTAGGGCCTTTATGACTGATGAAGTAGATGTCTGGACGTGGAATGGCGAACGGGAAGCGGGAGTACTCGTCAATGATAAAGAGGAAGAAAGTGTTCGAGGAGGGGAGAGGTCCCTTAAAATCGACACTGAGCCATTCAAAGGGCCTGAATGACTGGATCAGATGCATCTTTGAGGGGTGGTGGAAGTGCGGATTGCACTCCATGCAGATCTGGCATGGAGTAGGGCTGATTGCACACCTTGACAAAATGAGCCATGCGGGTGACCCCTGGATGGCAGATGGCAGATCCACAGTTGGCCGGTGTGTGAGATGTCCTCTGGACAAGGTATCTGAAGGGTCATTAAGGGCTCCTGGCCGATAGGCAATGTCATAATTGTAGGTGGAAGCTCGATCCATCACCCAGCAATTTTGTCATTTTTGCTTTTGCTTCTCTTGACATTATTAAACATGAATGTGACCAAGCGCTGGTCAGTGAAGAGCGTAAATTTCCTACCAGCCAGGTAGTGTCTCCAGAGCCTCATGGCTTCTACAATGGCTTGAGCCTCCTTTTCCACAGCTCATGGTCTTGCAATGTTCGAGAAAAAAATCCAACCAGCCTACTCGCCTGGTTGAGGATAGTGGCCAGGGCTTACAATGTGATTTCAGAGTTAGTTAAAAAGCCGTTTGGGATTCGGCTGAGAGAGGGAAAGTAGTGGCTTTTAAGAGAGCATATTGAGGGATCCACTGGGCAAAATATGAGAAAAACCCCAGGCATCTCCTCAAAGCCTTTGTAGTCCTGGGGATGGGGAGCTCTAACAAGGGGCTGCATCTTCTCAGGATCGGGACCAATGATGCCATTCTCCACCACGTAGCCAAGGATAGCCAGACATTTAGTCCTGAACACACAGTTGCTAGAGGTTCAGGACTTTCACCATGTGGAGAAAGCTCTGGACGTTGGTGTCATCATCTTTCAAGGTATGGCTACAGGTGGTGATATTATCAAGGTTGGAGAAGGTAGCCGTCAACTTGTACTCTTTCACCATTCTGTCCATCTGTCTCTGAAAGATAGAAACCCCGTTAGTGATACTGAGAAGGATCCTCTGGAATTGAGAGAGACGACCGTTAGACGCAAATGCCGTATATGGACGGTCCTCGGAATGGATTGGCAGCTGGTGATAAGCTGCTTTCAGGTCAATGGTCGAATAGTCCCAATACTGCGCAATATCATTCACCATGTCCGAAATTCGAGGGGGGGGGGTATGCGTTCAGGAGTGTGTACTGATTAATAGTTTGGCTTTAGTCAATTACTAGCCTGGACTTGTTTTCCCCTTTTACTACTACGACTTGCACTCTCCACGGGCTGGTGTTATTGTTCAATGATACTGATGCCAGCCATCAGTATAACACACCACCAATAAATCTCAGTTCACTGCATCATGTCATGTATAGAAATAAAGGTTAACGAATATTTCAGGCCTGAGGCCTTTGTTAAAATATGAGCAAAAAGCAGGAAGGTGCCTGAATATAAAGGTGTTGGGTGGGGGGGAGGGGTGGTGAATATAAAGGTGTTGGGTGGGGGGGAGGGGTGGTGAATATAAAGGTGTTGGGTGGGGGGGGAGGGGTGGTGAATATAAAGGTGTTGGGTGGGGGGGGTGGTGAATATAAAGGTGTTGGGTGGGGGGGGAGGGGTGGTGAATATAAAGGTGTTGGGTGGGGGGGAGGGGTGGTGAATATAAAGGTGTTGGGTGGGGGGGGAGGGGTGGTGAATATAAAGGTGTTGGGTGGGGGGGAGGGGTGGTGAATATAAAGGTGTTGGGTGGGGGGGAGGGGTGGTGAATATAAAAGTGTTGGGTGGGGGGCGAGGGGTGGTGAATATAAAGGTGTTGGGTGGGGGGGAGGGGTGGTGAAGAGAGGAAGGAGGAAAGGGGAGTACAGGTTAATAGATAATACAGATGGGAGGGTAGAAGAAAAGGCTGAGGTGATGGGGGAAGGGGGTAGCTCTGAAGGGAAGGGGGTGGGGAGCTGGGGGAAAGGAGACAGGGATAGGGAAAGAGAAAGACTCGAGGGAGGGGTTTAACAGAAATTGGAGAAGTCGATGTTAATACCATCTGGTTGGGGAATGCCAAGACAGATATTGTGGTAGCTCTAATTTGAGGGTGGCCTCAGTGTATGAGGCCATGTTGGTGTGGGAATGTCGTATGGAATTAAAATGGTTAGCCACTGTGAGGTCCCTGTTATTCAATGGGCAGAGCAAAGGTGCTCAATGAAATGATCTCCCACATTGCGTCCAGACTCTCTGATGTAGAGTGGCTACAAAAGGAGTACCAGATGTAGTCGATGACTCGCAGATTCACAAGTGAAGTGTGGCTTCACTTGGAAGAATTGTTTGGGGCCCCCAGTGGGGGTGAGGGAGGAGGTGTGGGTACAAGTCCCTCCGGGACTCCCTCATCCATTCATCCCTTCCCACTATTCAACCCTTTGTTACCTACCCCTGTAACTGCAAGAAATGCTATACTCAGTCCCGCAGAGACAACTTTTGATCAATGGTGATCCCAAAACTATTCTTGTGGTAACAGATTAATGTGCATATTTTTGATGCGCTGATGGTCCACGGTGCCCAATACTCAGTTATATGCCATCAGAGCGGTTCTGAGTCCATTGCCTGTCACATGTCCAATGTGCTGCACTATATCTCAGGTGTCCTTGGTGTGAAGATGGGTCTTTGTTTTCACAAGGGATGTGCGATGGTCACATAACAATTCTGTTGTGGACAGATGAATCTGCCACATGTAGACTGGGAATAATGAGATGAAGGTGGGCTGCATACTTTGGGTAGCAGTTGGTGCAATCCTATCACAGTGCCAGGGACCCAGGTTCAAATCCGCTGTTGTCCATAAGAAATTTGTATTGTCTCTCCATGTCTGCGCAAGTTTACTCTGGTGCTCTGGTTTCCTCCCACATTCCAAAGATACATGGGATTTGTAGGTTCATTGGTCACGTGGGTGTATTTGGGCTACAAGGGGTCATGGGCTGAAGGGCCTGCTATATCTTGAAATATAAAATCAGTTTATCCCTTGTACTCTACCTGTTATAGCTCCAGAGTGGCAGCCATATCCTTCAGAACAGTACTATCATGGCTGCACTGCACTGCCATCCAGCTCAGACTAGGGCAAAGTGACAAATTGCTCCTTAGAAGATCATCTGTGACTTGGTGGGGTATTTAACAATTATTTGTGATTTGGTGGGGCATTTATCAATCATCTGACTTGGTGGGGTATTTATCAATCATCTGTGATTTGATGGGGTATTTATCAATCATCTGTGACTTGGTGAGATATTTAACAGTCCTTTGGCTGTTCCTTCGACAGCTACCGACCGGTTGAGCAGGTTCAGTTTCTCACCATAGCATTATGGCTCTTGAGCTCAGAGCCTCAAGGCTGTTTGGCTCTGAGGTGACTCCTATGCTACCATACAAGGTCATGAAACTGAGCTGGTAACACAGGGGCTGGTAATGAGAAAGCAGAACCACGAATATTAAGCCTCCAGCAATGAAACAGAATATTGGGTGGGGCTTGTGGTATTGGTGCATGCTGCGACCCATTAATCTCTGGATGCAGCTCATTCAAGCAATGCTACAGTTATAGGCCTCAGCTCAACCACAACCCCTTGCATTTAAAAAGCTTTCAAAAACATTTCATTGAAACTTAATCCAATAAATCCTGACACATTCACATTTGGGTTAATGACCAAAACCTTTGTCAAAAAGCCATCATAAAGTGTCTTATGGGAACCTTATTAATGGGGAATATTTTTCATGAAGCCCTTTGCAGTCCTAGGCCAAGGGATTCTGTCCAATACATGTAAACCAAAAGTCACATTTGCTGGGAATTTCACAATTTCGGGACATGCTGAAAATACTTTACTCCTAATCTCTGCACAGCAAAATTCCCCAAGCAACAGTTTGATAGTTAATTCTCTTGAGTTTTGGACAATGCTGAATGCAATGCTCGCATTTATTTTGAAAGGACGAGAATATAAATACTGAGGCTTTGCAAGGTGTTGGTCAGAACACATATGGGCTTTTGCACCCCATATCTAAGGAAGGATGTACAAGCATTGGAAAGGGTCTGGAGGAGGTTTACGAGAATGATCATGGGAATGAGAGGCCTAATGTATGAGGAGCATTTGATAACTCAGGGCCAGTAATCGTTGGAATTTAGAAGGATGAGGAAGGTGTCATTCAAACCTTCCAAAT
>NC_091470.1:372435419-372511697 GCF_036971445.1 Narcine bancroftii
TATGGGAAAGGGTTATGGGAAAGGGTTATGGGAAAGGGTTATGGGAAAGGGTTATGGGAAAGGGTTATGGGAAAGGGTAATGGGAAAGGGTAATGGGAAAGGGTAATGGGAAAGGGTTATGGGAAAGGGTTATGGGAAATTGTTATGGGAAAGGGTAATGGGAAAGGGTTATGGGAAAGGGTTATGGGAAAGGGTTATGGGAAAGGGTTATGGGAAAGGGTTATGGGAAAGGGTTATGGGAAAGGGTTATGGGAAAGGGTAATGGGAAAGGGTTATGGGAAAGGGTTATGGGAAATTGTTATGGGAAAGGGTAATGGGAAAGGGTAATGGGAAAGGGTTATGGGAAAGGGTTATGGGAAAGGGTTATGGGAAAGGGTTATGGGAAAGGGTTATGGGAAAGGGTTATGGGAAAGGGTTATGGGAAAGGGTTATGGGAAAGGGTTATGGGAAAGGGTTATGGGAAAGGGTTATGGGAAAGGGTAATGGGAAAGGTAATGGGAAAGGGTTATGGGAAATTGTTATGGGAAAGGGTTATGGGAAAGGGTTATGGGAAAGGGTTATGGGAAAGGGTTATGGGAAAGGGTTATGGGAAAGGGTTATGGGAAAGGGTTATGGGAAAGGGTTATGGGAAAGGGTTATGGGAAAGGGTTATGGGAAAGGGTTATGGGAAAGGGTTATGGGAAAGGGTAATGGGAAAGGGTAATGGGAAAGGGTAATGGGAAAGGGTAATGGGAAAGGGTAATGGGAAAGGGTAATGGGAAAGGGTAATGGGAAAGGGTAATGGGAAAGGGTAATGGGAAAGGGTAATGGGAAAGGGTAATGGGAAAGGGTAATGGGAAAGGGTAATGGGAAAGGTTAATGGGAAAGGGTAATGGGAAAGGGTAATGGGAAAGGGTAATGGGAAAGGGTAATGGGAAAGGGTAATGGGAAAGGGTAATGGGAAAGGGTAATGGGAAAGGGTAATGGGAAAGGGTAATGGGAAAGGGTAATGGGAAAGGGTAATGGGAAAGGGTAATGGGAAAGGGTAATGGGAAAGGGTAATGGGAAAGGGTAATGGGAAAGGGTAATGGGAAAGGGTAATGGGAAAGGGTAATGGACTTGGTGCAGGTCAGTGGGACGAGACACAACAATAGTTCAGCACAGAGTAGAAGGGCCAGATTTCTGTGCTCTAATTTCCTATGGTTCTAGGGTCAGTGACCGGTGGAGCTCCATAGGGATATGTTCTGCAATCCTACTGGTTTTAAAAAAATATACAGAAATATCTTCGATGGAGATGGAGATGCATGGTCAGGGTGGTGATGGAGGCTGATACAATAGGGGCATTGAAAATACTCTTAGATGGGCACATGGATGCAAGAAACACGGAGGGTTATCGGCTGTAAGGGACAGAAGGGTTAGATTGATATTGAGGGGGTTTATAAGGCCAGCACAATATCCTGGGACTGAAGGGCCTTCACAGTGCTGCCCTGTTCTATGAACTGCTTCATTTTCCATCTTTTTTTTTAAATTTTTTATTTTTCACACTATAGATCACATTATTCAAGATATACACATTTCTCCCTTACAAATATATACAGTGTCGTTTTCTCCCCCCCTCCCTCCTCCCCCCACCTCCCCCTCCATCCATTCAAAACTCTGAGTCCAAGATACATCAAACCCATCAAACAATGTTGTCACTCAACATTAACGAACAAAAACTTCCACTGAGTCAATTCTTTCCATTCTCTTTTCCTTTTGTCATTTTAGGTGATAGATGTCCCAGTAGGTTTTCTCTATTATATTCCATGTACAGCTCCATATTTGTTCAAATAATGTTATATTATTTCTTAAACTATATGTTATTTTTTCTAATGGAATACATTTATTCATTTCTATATACCATTGCTGTATTTTCAAATTATCTTCTAATTTCCAGTTTGACATAATACATTTTTTTGCTACAGCTAGGGCTATCTTAACAAATCTTTTTTGTACACCCTCCAAATCAAGTCCAAATTCTTTATTTTTTATGTTACTTAGGAGGAAGATCTCTGGGTTTTTTGGTATATTGCTTTCTGAAATTTTATTTAATATCTGGTTTAGATCTTCCCAAAATTTTTCTACTTTCTCACATGTCCAGATTGCATGAATTGTTGTTCCTATTTCTTTTTTACAACGAAAACATCTGTCAGATACTGTTGGATCCCACTTATTTAACTTTTGAGGAGTGATATATAACCTATGTATCCAATTATATTGTATCATACGTAATCTCGTATTTATTGTATTTCTCATAGTTCCTAAACATAACTTCTCCCATGTTTCCTTTTTTATCTTTATGTTTAGATCTTGTTCCCACTTTTGTTTAGTTTTATCATTTATTTCCTCATTCTCCTTTTCTTGTAATTTGATATACATGTTTGTTATAAATTTTTAAATTATCATTGTGTCTGTAATCAGATATTCAAAATTGCTTTCTTCTGGTAACTTCAGACTACTTCCAAATTTATCCTTTAAATAGGATTTCAATTGGTAATATGCCAGCACTGTATCTTGAGTTATATTATATTTATCCTTCATTTGTTCAAAGGATAATAATTTATTCCCCGAAAAACAATTTTCTATTCTTTTAATCCCTTTTTTCTCCCATTCTCCAAAAGACAGCATATCTACCGTAAAAGGGATTAGCTGATTTTGCGTCAGTATTAGTTTTGATAATTGGTAGTTCGTTTTATTTCTTTCTATATGAATCTTCTTCCAAATATTAAGCAAATGGTGCAATACTGGAGAATTCCTATGTTTTACCAATTTTTCATCCCATTTATATATGTTCAGGTATCTTCTCCCCCATTTTGTCTAGCTCTAATCGAGTCCAATCTGGCTTTTCTTTTGTTTGGTAAAAATCTGATAGATATCTTAATTGTGCGGCTCTATAATAATTTTTTAAAATTTGGCAGTTGTAAGCCTCCTTGTCTATACCATTCTGTTAATTTATCTAGTGCTATCCTCGGTTTCCCCCCTTTCCATAAAAATTTCCTTATTATTTTCTTTAACTCCTTAAAGAATTTTTCTGTCAAGTGTATTGGCAGTGCCTGAAATAGGTATTGTATCCTTGGAAAAATGTTCATTTTAATACAGTTTATCCTTCCTACTAGTGTTAGTGGTAAATCTTTCCAATGCTCTAAATCGTCCTGTATTTTTTTCATTAGTGGATAATAAAAGCTGAGGTTTTTATTTATTTGTATACCTAGGTATCGTATTGTTTGCATTTGCCATCTAAACGGTGATTCTTTCTTGAATTTTGAGAAATCCGCATTATTCATTGGCATTGCTTCACTTTTATTTGCATTAATCTTGTATCCCGACACTTCTCCATACTCCTTCAATTTCTTATGTAATTCTTTTATTGATGTTTCTGGTTCCGTTAGGTATACTATAACATCATCTGCAAATAAACTGATTTTGTATTCCTTGCCTTTTATTTTTATCCCTTTTATTTTATTTTCTGTTCTTATCAGTTCTGCAAGTGGTTCTATGGCTAACGCGAACAATAAGGGTGATAGTGGACATCCCTGCCTTGTTGATCTGCTTAAGTTAAATTGTTTTGATACATATCCATTTATTGTCACTCTTGCCAATATAATGCTTTAATCCAATTAATATATTTCTCTGGTAAACTAAATTTTTGTAGTACTTTGAATAAATAATTCCATTCTACTCTGTCGAAGGCCTTCTCTGCGTCTAAAGCAACTGCTACTGTTGGAGTTTTATTTCCTTCTACTGCATGAATTAAGTTAATAAACTTACAAATAGTATCTGTTGTTCGTCTTTTTTTTATGAATCCAGTTTGGTCTAGACTTACTATTTTTGGTACATAATCAGCTAATCTGTTTGCTAATAGTTTAGCTATTATCTTGTAATCTGTGTTAAGTAGAGATATTGGTCTATATGACGCTGGTGCGAGTGGATCTTTCCCTGCCTTTGGTATTACTGTAATTATTGCTGTTTTGCATGAATCTGGTAAGCTTTGTGTTTTATCAATCTGGTTGATTACTTCCAGGAGGGGTGGAATTAATAAATCTTTAAATGTTTTATAGAATTCTATTGGGAAACCATCCTCTCCTGGTGTTTTATTATTCGGCAGATTTTTTATTGTCTCTTGTATTTCTACTATTTCAAATGGTTCTATTAATTTATTTTGTTCCTCTGTTTGTAATTTCGGTAGTTCAATTTTAGTTAAGAATTCATCTATTTTGCCTTCTTTCCCTTCGTTTTCAGTTTGGTTTAATTGTTCGTAGAATTCTCTGAAATTTTCATTAATTTCCATTGGATTATATGTGATCTGTTTGTCTTTTTTCCTTGATGCCAATACCATTCTTTTAGTTTGTTCTGTCTTAAGCTGCCACGCTAGAATTTTGTGCGTTTTTTCTCCTAGTTCGTAATATTTCTGCTTTGTCTTCATTATATTTTTCTCCACCTTATATGTTTGTAGTGTTTCATATTTTATTTTTTTATCTACCAATTCCCTTCTTTTAGTAGTGTCTTCCTTCCTTGCTAATTCTTTCTCTATATCTGCTATTTCCTTTTCCAACTGTTCTGTTTCCTGATTGTAATCCTTCTTCATCTTAGTTACGTAACTTATTATTTGCCCTCTGATGAACGCTTTCATTGCGTCCCATAATATAAACTTATCCTTCACTGATTCCGTATTTATTTCAAAATACATTTTAATTTGTCTTTCTATGAATTCTCTAAAATCCTGTCTTTTAAGTAGCATGGGGTTTAATCTCCATCTATACATTTTTGGAGGGATATCCTCTAACTCTATTGTCAATATCAAGGGTGAATGGTCCGATAATATTCTAGCTTTATATTCTGTTTTCCTAACTCTATCTTGTATACAAGCTGATAACAGGAATAAATCTATTCTTGAAAATGTTTTATGTCTATCCGAATAATATGAATATTCCTTTTCCTTTGGGTGTTGTTTCCTCCATATATCCAAAAGTTGCATTTCTTGCATCGATTTAATTATAACTTTGGTTGAAATCCCCTCCTATTAGTATATTCCCTTGCGAATCTGCTATCTTCAGAAAAATATCCTGCATAAATTTTTGATCTTCTTCATTAGGCGAATATATATTAAGTAAATTCCAAAACTCGGAATATATCTGACATTTTATCATTACATATCTTCCTGCTGGATCCATTATTTCCTCTTCTATTTTAATTGGTACATTTTTACTGATTAATATAGCCACTCCTCTAGCTTTTGAGTTATATGACGCTGCCGTTACATGTCCTATCCAATCTCTCTTTAATTTCTTGTGCTCCACTTCAGTTAAGTGTGTTTCTTGCACAAATGCAATATCAATTTTTTCTTTTTTCAGTAAATTTAGCAGTTTCTTCCTTTTGATTTGGTTATGTATTCCATTAATATTTAAAGTCATATAGTTTAATGTAGCCATTTTATACTTTGTTTATCTTTCCCTTCCGTTTCCTCATCATCACCTTTCCTTCTCATCCATTTCTGCTTTCTTTCTTTGAACATTTTATAAGACAACATTTTTAACACATCAAACATTCCCCTTATTCTCCTACCTAATATTTCTTTAACCCCATTGTCCCCTCCCCTTCCTGAGTTGCCCATTATCCCTTGTCGGGCAACCACATCTCCCCTCTCCATTTGGATTTGTGAATTCACTCGCAAGTGTCAACTGATTTTGCAGTGACTGTAATTTCTCCCTACCCAGTCCCCCCCAGAAAAGATTTCAATTTTTATATACAACAAAGGTCACTCTCTAAATTCCCTCTTTACTCCTCTCTTTCCCTTTTTTTCCCTCATCAATTCTTCTCTATACACTATATATTTTCTTTTAAATGCACATACACTTATGTAATATATGTATTATATATGTATATAGTCCTATACACACATCTTTTTAGTTCGCAGTCTTTTGTACTCTCGTTACACGTCTTCATCTCTCAGTCTATTTTGAAATTGTTTTGCAAATTTTCGTGCTTCCTCTGGATCCGAGAATAGTCTGTTTTGCTGTCCTGGAATAAATATTTTCAATACCGCTGGATGCTTTAGTATAAATTTATACCCTTTCTTCCATAAAATTGCCTTTGCTGTATTGAACTCCTTTCTCTTCTTCAGGAGTTCAAAACTTATATCTGGATAAATAAAATTTTTTTGCCCTTTGTACTCCAGTGGCTTGTTGTCCTCTCTTACTTTCTCCATTGTTTTCTCCAGTACCTTTTCTCTTGAAGTATATCTTAGGAATTTTACTAAAATGGATCTTGGCTTTTGTTGTGGTTGTGGTTTAAAGGCTAATGCTCTATGTGCCCTTTCTATTTCCATTTCTTGCTGTAGTTCTGGACATCCTAAGATCCTGGGGATCCAATCTTTTATAAACTCTCTCATATTCTTGCCTTCTTCATCTTCCTTAAGGCCCACTATCTTTATATTATTTGTTCTGTTATAATTTTCCATTATATCTATTTTCTGAGCTAACAGCTCTTGTGTCTCTTTAACTTTTTTATTAGATTCCTCCAATTTCTTTTTTTAAGTCTTCTACCTCCATTTCTGCTGCTGCTTCCCGCTCTTCCATCTTGTCCATTCTTTTTCCTATTTCTGATATGGTCATATCTACTTTATTCACTTTCTCTTCTGTACTGTTTATTCTTCTTCTTAAATCACTAAATTCTTGCGCTTGCCATTCTTTAAATGAATCCATGTATTCTTTAATAAGAGAAAATATATCCATTGTCTTGCCTTTCCCTTCTTCTTCCATTTCACTGTATTCTTCCTCTTCCTCTTCCTCTGGGTTGGCCATCTGTTGTTTCTTTGTTTTCTTTTTCTTCTCTTCTTTCTTGTTTTCGTTGTCTTCTATGTTCTCCTCTTGCTGCTGCTGTTCTGTAGCTGTCATTGCCAGCTGGGGAGATCGACTCCCCAGCTGGTCCCCCCTCCCGTTGGTGTGTTTTTTTGCATGCGCATCGCGCATGCGCGGTTGCGCACTTTTACTTGGCTCAGCGAGCCATTTTTGTAGTCCACTTTCTACCGACCTGAGGGAGCGGGCTTCTCTCTCCACCGCGGGCCTCTTCGAACAGGTAAGGCCTTCTCCTTCTTTTTCCGTTGTCTTCTCTTCCTCTCTTCTTACCGTTGGTTTCGACTTTTCTTTTTTCGTCGCCATCTTCTTTCCACCTTTATATTCACTTTACTTTAATTTTTATTTTTGTGCCTTTGTGCTTTCCTTTATTTTTTTCAACTTTTCTGGAGAGGGCTGGAGTTCACCGTCCGGCCACTACTCCATCACGTGACTTCCTCCTTCACTTTCCATCTTAATGAAAAATTCCATCACCCATTTACCCCAAGGATCTCTCACAAAATCATTAATTTGACTTTTCTCATTCCATCAAACCCAATTGAGAGGGCCTTGAACTAGACAGCCCCTCAACATAGTGGTCTAAAAGGCCATCACAAACACTCCAGTTTTCCATGGTATTACAACCAAGATTTCAGATTTATTGTCAGGCTACATACATCACATACAACCCTGAGATTCTTTTTTCCTGTGGGTGAGGCAGAATTACCACTAATTGGTAGTGCAAAAATAAACTGTACACAGCGTAAACATGTGGACAAATAACTGTAAATGGATGTAAACAATCTGACTGTGCAATAAAGGTTAAAGGTTCCATTCGTGTCACTTAGTAACTACATTTAGAATGTTACGTGATTGTCCACCAAGACAGAGTCATCTCTTTGCCCAGTGCCCCTTACAGAAACCTGCAGTTCCTTGGCAGTCTCTCCTGCAGGTACTGACCAGGCCTGATCCTGCTTAGCTTCCGAGATCAGACAATCTCAGGTGCATTCAGGCTATTAGGCTTATACGGAGAGAACAAAGAAAATCAATAAAGTGCTCAAGTAAAAGTCTTTAAATGAGTCTCTGATTGACTTTGTCATTGAGGAGTCTGATGGTGGAGGGGTAGCAACTGTTCCTCAACCTGGTGATGAAAGTCTTGTGGTACCTAGACCTCCTTCTGATGGCAGTGTTCCCTGTAGATGTTCTCAATAGTGGGGAGGGTTTTGACTGGGCGGCATCCACTACCTTTTGGAGGGCTTTTCACTCAGGGGTATTGGTGTCCCCATACCAGACCGTGATGTAGCCGGTCAGCACACTTTGCACCACAACTCTAGAAATTTGCCAGGTTTCTAGTGTATTAGCAAACCTCCACAAACTCCTGAGGAAGTAGAGACGCTGTTGTGCTTTCTTCACGATACCATTGGTATGTTCAAAGTCACCCATGGCTCCTGTGGTGCCCTTGTTACATGCACCTCCAGTTTCCTGGGCAGCGTCACTCCTGATATTCACCTCCAGTATCTGGAGAGACACTGTTTTCTGCCCTATCAGCTTCTAATTGCATCCAATCTTCATTTGATGTGCCTGCATCCTTTCTCACTAAAGCCCACAGTTTGCTGACACCCAAATCCTTTTCCCATGTGATAGAGGCAACATGTGCCTGGAAGCATAGGAGGTCCTAAAGAGAAAAGGTCCTTGATCATGGTGAGGTGGGAATTGAACAGGCCTGTGTGGTGGACGATGAGGAGATTAAGGAAGTGGAAGTGTTGGAACTTCTTAAAAACTTCAAGATTAATGTCCCCAGGGCCAGACGCGATCTACCCCAGGCTGCTGTGGGAAGTGAGGGAAGAGATAGCTGGGGAAGTAACTTTGATCTTTGAAGCCTCTTTGGCTGCAGGGGAGGTGCCAGAGGATTGGAGATGGCAAATGTAGTCCCCTTGTTTAAAAAAAGGAATAGGGAGAATCCTGGGAATTATAGACAGGTAAGTCTTACATCAGTGGTGTGTAAACTATTGGGGAGGGTTCTTAAGGATAGGATCTGAGTATTTGGAGAAGTCCAGTAGTCAAGGATAGTCAGCAGGGCTTTGTGAAGGGTAGGTCACGTCTAACAAATCTAATTGAGTTTTTTGAGGAGGTAACAAAAGAAATTGATAAGGATTGGGCGGTAGATATGGCCCACTTGGAGTTTAGCAAGGCATTTGACTCAGTCCCCCATGAGAGACTCATCCAGAAAGTCATGAGGCCTGGGATCAGTGGAACCTTGGCTGTGTGGATAAAAAAATTGGCTAGTAAGAAGAAAGCAGAGAGTAGTAATGGACGTCAGTGACTAGTGGAGTGTTGCAGGGACCTGTTCTGTGACCCCTGCTCTTTGTGATTTTTATAAATGACCTGGATGAAGAGGTGGATGGATGGGTCAGTAAGCTTGCAGATGACACAAAGGTTGGAGGAGTTGTAGATGGAGTTGAAGGTTGTCGAACGTTACACGAAGATATAGACAGAATGCAGAGTTGGGCAGAAAAGTGGCAGATGGATTTCAATCTGGATAAGTGCAAGATGATGCATTTTGGAAGAACAAACCAGAAGGCTAAGATCAGGATTAAAGATTGGTTACTTAAGAGTGTGGATGAACAGAGGGTCCTTGGGATTCAAATCCATACATCTCTCAAGGAGACTGTACAGGTTGATAGGATAGTTAAGGCCTAAGGGATGCTGGGATTCATTAATAGGGGGATTGAGTTCAAGAGTAGAGAGGTCATGTTACAACTCTACAGATCTCTGGTGAATATTGTGTTCAGTTCTGGTCACCTCATTACAGGAAGGATGTGTAAGTTGAGAGGGTGCAGAGGAGATTTACCAGGATGTTGCCTGGAATGGGATCAAGCAAGGTTAGCACAGCTGGACTGTCTGGCTTGAGCAGAGCTCCAACATTTTAAAATGATATCTGTGTTGTGAAGTGTTTGTATCTTTTTGTGACCAAACTAAAAATAAAACCACAATTTATCTCCTTTAAAACATCTATATACAATATAAAATATAACAATCTGTCACACTTTTCTCTCTGGAGTATAAAAGGATAAGAGGAGATTTGATAGAGGTCTACAAAATTATGAGAGGGATAGATAGGGTGGACGGCCAGCACCTGTTTCCCAGGGCAGGAACAGCAAACACCAGAGGACATCTGTACAAAGTTAAGGGAGTGAAGTTTAGGGGAGACATCAGGGTTAAGTTTTTTATATCCATTTAACAATTACAGCACAGGAACAGGGCAACTTGGCCCTTTTATTCCATGCCAAACACTTTCTCGCCCCAACTCCACTGACCTACACTCAACCCGTAACTCTCCATTCTTTTCCCCGTCCATATACAGATCCAACTTCTCCTTAAAGGTAAAATATTGAGCCTGGCTCTCCCACTTTGTCTGGAAGCTTGTTCCATGCACCCACCACTCTCTGAGTAAAGAAGTCCCCCCACGTTTCCACTAAACATTTTGCCCACTAACTTTCAGCTCATGTCCTCTTATTTGGATCTCCCCCTTAAAGGAAAAAGCCTCTCCACATCAACTCTATCTAAACCCCTAATAATTTTAAATACCTCAATCAAATCCTCTCTCAACCTTCCACGCTCCAAAGAATAAAGACCTAGTTATTTAACCTTTCCCTATAACTGAAGGCCCTGCATCCCCAGCAACATTCTAGTAAAATCTTCTCTGCACCCTCCCCAATTTGTTGATATCTTTCCTATACTTTGATGTCCAAAACTGTACACAATACTCCGTTTGGCCTCACCAATGCCCTGTACAATTTTAACATAACATTCCAGCTCCAATACTCAATTCTCTGATTTATAAAGGCCAACATACCGTAAGCTTTCTTCACCACCCTATCCACATGTGACTTCATCTTCAAAAATCTATGCACCATATTCCTAAGTCTCTCTGTTCTAATGCACTCTTTTTTGCCTTATCATTCACTATGTCCTATTTTGATTAGCCCTACCAAAATGTAACACCTCACATTTATCTGCCATCTTTCAGCCCACTCTTCTAACTGCCCTAAATCCCTCTGCAACTTTTGAAACCCTTCACTATCCTCAGCTCTATCTATCTTAGATCATCCACATATTTACTAATCCAATTTACCACCCTCTCATCCAGACAATTAACGTATATGACAAACAGAATGGACCCAATAATGAACCATGAAGACACACCACTCGACACCAGCTTCCAATCTGTCAGTTATCTACAGCTACTCTCTGGCATCTCCCATTCAACCACAGTTGAATCCATTTTACTACTTCAATGTTAATTCCTAATGATTGAACCTTCCTAACTAATCTTCCCTGAGGAACCTTATCAAGGGCCTTACTAAAGTTCATATATACAATATCCACTGCCTTACCCTCCAATTTTCCTAATAACCTCCTCAAAAAGTTCGATAAGGTTTGTCAAACATGATCTTCCCCTGATAAATCCATGTTGTCTGTTCCTAATCAAACCCTGCCTATCCAAATATTTATATACACCATCTCTAAGAATACTTTCCATTAACTGACCCACCACTGATGTCAAACTTACAGGCCTATAATTACTAGATTTACTCCTAGCACCTTTTTTAAACAATGGAACTACATGAGCCACCTTCCAATCCTCTGGCGCTATTCCCGTTACTAATGAAATTTTAAATATCTCTGTCAAAGCCCCTACTATTTCTACACTAAACTCCCTCAAAGTCCTAGGGAATATCTTGTCAGGACCTGGAGACTTATCTACTTTTATTTTCCTTAAAAGTACTTCCTCTTCTTTAATTACCCTTAAAATTTCACTCTTGAATGCCCTCTATTTTCCCTCTACATCCTTCCCATAAAACAATTTGTACCAGACCACACCTTCCAAATTCATGCTCATCTCCTCAAAACTTGCCTTTCTCCAATCAAAAATCTCAACCCTGGGTCCAGACCTATCTTTCTCCATAATTATTTTGAAACCAATAGTATTGTGATCACTGGACCCAAAGTGCTCCCCAACACACACCCCTGTCACCTGACCTATCTCATCTCCTAATAGCAGATCCAAATCTGCCCCTTCTCTAGTTGCTACCTCTATATATTTATCTAGAAAACTAGCCTGCACATATTTAACAAACTCCAAACTGTCAAGCCCATTTACAGAATGGGCACCCCAGCCAATGTGTAGAAAGTTAAAATCTCCCACAATCACAACCCAGTGCTTCAGTTCCTCCAGTTCTCTCTCCACATTAGGTGCCTTATAATACACTCCCATAAGTATTACCATTTCTTTCCACCTCCTCAGTTCCACCCATAGTGCTTCTCTAGACGAGCCCTCTAATCTATCCTTCCAAAGCACTGCTATACTTTCTCTAACAAGCAATGCAACACCTCCCCTTCTTGTTCCCCCTATTCTATCACACCTGAAGCATCAAAATCTGGTATGTTTAGTTGCCATTCACACCACTCCAGTAGCCATATTTCAGTAATGGCTACCACATCATAATTCCAAGTTAAGCCAGTGGTTCTCCCACTCACATCCCACCTGATGCCATTGGTGCTCTGTCATTATGGGCCAATGACAATTTTTCTCAAGCCAAATATTTCAGTAACAGTTGGGCCTAGAGCAGTGGTTCTCTACCTTCCCTTCCCACTCACTCACATCCCACCTGAAGCAATCCCTCACTAATCACAGAGCACCGAAGGTATCGGGATTACTTCAGGTGGGATGTGAGTGGGAAGAAAAAGGTTGAGAACCACTGCTCTAAACTCAGCTATTTTTCTCACAATGTTCCTAGCTTTGAAATGAATACATTTAAGAAAATCTCCTCTCCGTTGATGACTAATGGTGCATACATGTCTTCAATTTCATCCTTCTCCCCGACACCTATTCTTTCACTCTTCATGTCTTGTTTAAACCCACTGGAGCCACACTAACAAAATTACCTGCAAGAATATTTGTCCCTTTCCAGTTAAGATGTAAACCATTCTCCCCCCCCCCCCATCCAGGAACAGTTCTCACCTTCCCTGGAATGTAGCCCAATTATCTACAAATCCAAAGCCCTCCCTCCTGGAGGTCCTGTCCTTTAACCTCGCTCCCTAAGCTCCCCCTGCATGACCTCCATACCCTTCCTCCCCACATGGACCATGAATCTGGCTGGTTTCTCCCCACCTCTCAGTATATCATGGACTCAGTCTGTCATATCCCGTACCCTTACACCAGGGAGGCAACATACCACGCAAGTTATCGGATCTCCACAGAACTTTCTATCTGTACCCCTAACTATAGAATCCCCTACCACAATCCCGTGCTTCCTCTTATCCCTTCCCTTCTTAGTCATAGGATCAGACTCCGAGCCCAGTCCGTCAACCTCCTCAACAGTAGCCAAAGTGGTATACATACCTGTTCTTCAGATGGATGCCCACTGGAGAACCCTGCTCTGCCTGTCTATCATCTTGCTCTTAACTCTTTTACACAGAGTTGTGGGGGCCTGGAATGCCTTGCTGGGAATGGTGGTGGAGGCTGAAACATCGGGGGCATTTAAGAGACTTTTCAGATGAAAGAAAAATAGAGGGTTATGGGGAGGGATGATTTCATTTTTTTTATAAGGAAGGAATATATGGGTCGGCACTACATTGCACTGTAGTGTTCTATGTTCTTTAAAATACTCTTCGATTGAACCTGCAGCAGTGTCGCACTGCTGACACATCACTACTTCATACTTAGAAATGTTTTTGACTTTCAAACAGCACATCTAAATTTGTCCGTTAGACATCGTAGCATGTAGTCTGAGCACAGCAACAGGCCCAGGCCCGGGGACTTAGCAATCTTAATGCCATTCCCCACAGAAACACAGGCCCATTGACCCATCTTATCTGTGCTGACCACATCTCTGAACTTTTCCTATCCATGTACCCATCTAAATGTGTTTTAAGCATTTCAGTCATCACCACCCTCTGTGCGAATGTACCCCTTCAAGTCCTCTCTAAATCTTTCCCCCCCTCACCTTAAATCAATGCCTTCTAGTTTTTGATTCTCCTACCCTTGGGGGAAAAAAAGCCTGATTTACCTTCTCTAATCCCCTGAAGATTTTATAAACCTCCAACATAACTCATCCTCCTCAGCTCCAGGGGAAAAGGTCCCGGCCTATCAAGACTAACCTTATAATTCAAGCCAGTCAGTCCTGACAACATTCCAGTAGATCTGTGCCTGCATTTCTATCATGGCACCATCCCACATCTTACCACCAGTTTTTCTTTCCGGCATCCAACTTTGTGCACTCGTCCCAACAACTTGATAATCCATTCCTGTCACTTCCTCTGGATTTCTCCCAGCTGGGATTGCCCTTCCACCTGTCCACCCCCACATTTAAATGAAAGTTGCACCTGCCTCTCTAGTGATTTGATTGGCCCAAACACAGTTCAGACAGAGAGCACCAGCCCCCACAGTCACCCATGCAGGATCTACACTGAAAACCACCCGCTCCCTCTTATGAGTGACAAAAGACAAGGAATGGGAGCCTTGGCCAATCCTGTCAGAGCTTGCAGTAGACTACAGCAGTAGGATGAAGTAACCCCATGTGGAAAGATTCCCCTCCCCTCTGGCTCCAGTCCATCTGATCCATAGATGATGTGACCCTTCTCTGACCATTTGAACTCAACCACCATGAAAATCACTCACCATAGCGTCACATTATCGTCACACACTTCCTTCCCTCCACCCAACACGAAACAACATTTAGTTTTCAAAAACAAGGTCACTCCTGCAAAAAAAAAACTTGCAAATGCCATTCAACGACAAATGATTGATTCAGCACTCATCCCTGGTACCCTTGCTGGGATTCCAATCCATTCTGCACAAGTCTTAACAGTTCAATACAGATTCCAGATCCAAAGGTCACAAAAAACTAAGCCAAAGGTAATTTCTTTCAAAAAGAAAAGCAAGAGACAACAGATTCCAAACTTCTTGACACAAATGGGTTTGTTTGCAAACACAGAAAGACAGGCTTAAAATGTGTATGTAAAAGCTGAGTGAGTAGTGAACAGGGAAGATGGAAATGGGTCACTCAATTTGGTGCACAAAGTGTGAAAAACTGATAAACTGGGAACTACTGATGTGCAAAAGTATCACTGATATCCTGATACCCACCCCTGAAAGTGTAAGGTGCAGTGGCCAGTCATCCAGTGTGGAAACAGGCCCTTTGGCCCAACTTTCCCAACATCAACTGCAACTAGCTCCACCAGCCTGTGTTTGGCCCATCTCTCTCAACCCATCCTCTCCATGTATCTAAATGTTTCTTAACGTTACAATATTACCTGCCTTAACCACCTCCTCTAGCAGCCTGTACTATACCAGCCTCTTCAAAAATGTTACCCATCAGGTTCCAGTGAAATCTCCCCCCCACCTTAAACTGTGTCCTCTGGTAACTGATTTCCCCATTCTGGGCAAAACTTTGTTCACCCAATCTATTCCTCTCTTGATTTTATATACATCTAAGAAATCACCCATCATACTCCAACCCCCTCATCAGAGTCTTGGCTGCATTTTCAAATCTCTCTCGCCTGGGAAAAAGACTTGTAGGTCCACCCTAACAATATCTCTCAATTCTCAATTTTAGAAATCTAAAGTGTCCAGTCTGCCTTTGACCCTCTAATCCAGACAGTATCCTGGTAACTCTCCTGTACCATTCCAAAGGCTCTGCACCCTTTCTGTAATGAGGCAACCAGAATTACACACAGTATTCCAAGTGCAACCTAACCAGAGTTGTATCTCGGTGTAACGTGATCTCCTTGCTCTTAGACTCAATGCCCTACTCAATGGGAGAGTCAGGTTAAAGTAGGCAAGCCTAGCCATCCATCCATTTTGTAAAAGTACACACAACATGGACCACCCAGTGACAGAGAAATAAATCTTTGGGCTGCACTACCAATTAAGCATAGTCCTCCCTCTTGAGTGATTATGCTTCCTAGATGTTGTTGGCACTGTACCATCCAGGCAAATTGCCAGCATTTCTTGGTCTAGGTGGGAAAGATTTGGTGGTACCAGGAGGAAGCCAGACCCCTCTTGCTCCCACCAGGCTGCCAGATCCATGCCCCCTTCTCCCCCCCAATCGTCACTGGGCAGCCAGGCCACCCCCCACCTTGGGCAACCGGATCCCTTCTTCTTCCTCCCCCCCCACAAACTGTTGCCAGGTAGCTGGACTCATTCCCCTTCCTCTCCCCACCCTGGACAGCCAGGACCCTTCCCCTTTCCCCACCATCCACACTAGACAGCCAGACCCATTCCCCTTCAACCCCGACCCCCCGCTGGGCAGCCATGCCTCTTTCCCCACCCCCCCATGGGTAGCCAGACCCCCTCCTCCACCGATGGGCAACTGGACCCCTTCCCTTTCCCCACACCTCCTCCCCACACCAGGCAGCCATGCCCCTTTCCCCTTCCCTCCCGACCCCCTGCCAGGCATCCAGATCCTTTCCTCTCCCCCCGCCTCCTTGAGCATGTGCTGGGTAGCCAGACCCCTTTCCCCTCTGACCCCACGCTGGGCAGCCAGATCCCCTCTTGTAGCCATGGGAATTATGTGAATTGACCCATCTCAGTCAAGAGGGATACAAACCTCTCCTTGGATCACACTTGGTTCACTGAAGAAAGTTCTGACTGTCACATGATCGCGGTGCAGGGTCGACCCACTGCGTTCCATCCCAGCTCACTACATCCTTCCAGCACGAGTGTCAACTCCAAAGCATTAATCATGCAGTAATAATATGTTCCCTTCAACTGACCAGTCATAGACCAACACCCTGCAAGTAGGTTTGCATAGTGGAGGCTCCCTTCATTGCCCACCTTTTACCATGGAAGTTGCAGGATTCAAGGAGGTTGGCACGTTACCTGATGATATCGTCCGATCTTGACATGAGAGTGCTTTCGGATCATTCCATCACAAGGCAAAAGCTACAGGAAGAGCACATAACATGGTCAGTAGATCGAGGATTGCACAAGGCAGAAGTTCAGTCATAAGCACCTCACAAGGTGCAAGGTTGGTGTTGCTGGAATAGCAATAATTACACCTCCTACAGAACTGATGATACCTTTGTCCACTGCAATTGCTGTGCAAGTTTCGAAGGCATCAAGGGCCCAATGCGACATGGGACAGGATTCTCACCATTGCCAAGACCGATTCAATCTGGAGCCAATCAAGCACAAGGAATGGGGACACTTTCAACTTTTGCAGTCCCCTTGGGCCAGAAATGATAAAGAAAATAGCACCCAAATGCTCTACAATATCCCATTCCAAAACTCCATTTGTATTTTACTACCCCGCCACAGCCAATAAAACTTCACAAACCATTGGATGCATCACACAAAAACCTTCAGCAGGTTGCTGGGTGAAATCAGAATTCCTCTGAATGAATAATTGTTCCTGGGAACGAGACAAGAGATTGTGGATGCTGTTATTTGGAGCAAAAAAAAGCTTCTGGCAAAGCTCAACTTGTCAAACAGAACTTGTGTGAATGGGATGGCCGACATTCCACCATCAGGGTTGAGAATGAGGCAAGGACTGGCAGGTGGAACCAGAAGATGAAAATATACAGGAGCAGAAGAAGACTCAACGGCCCACTGAGTCTGGTTTGCCATTCTAATCACGAGTCAATTCATCCTCCCAACTGAGCCCCACTGCCTGGCCTTCTCCCTGGAACCCTTGATGTTCCTGACTAATCAAATTCCTGTCAATTTCTGCCTGAAATACACCCTACGACCTTGCTTCCACAGCCGCCTGTGGCAATTTGTTCCACAGACTCATGACCCTCTGACAAAATAAAATTTTCTGCTTCTGTTTTAAATTGACCCTCTTTTATCCCAAAATGATGCCCTCTTGTCCTGGACTCGCCCTCCATGGGAAACATCCTTGTCACATCTACTTTGGCCAAGTCTTTAGCATTCAAAATGCCTCTATGAGAACCCCCTCATCTTTCTGTACTCCAAAGTGAGCAGGTTCAAGAGCCAACAAGTGCTCCTCATATGCTAACCCTTGTATCATTCCAGTTCATTTTTTTCTGAATCCTCTCCAACGCCAGCATGTCTTTTCTCAAAACTATTCAGTACAAGTGAGGTCTCACCAGTGGTTTGTGTGGGGAGGGACAGAGTAGCTGATGGGTAAAAGGTAAAGACAGACTGTGTCAGATTGTTATATTTTATATTGTATATCGATAGGTTTTAAAGGAGATAAATTGTGGCAGGTTTTTTTAAGTGTAGGTCACATACAAGCACTTCACAACAGATGTCGTTTAAAATGCCAGGAAATCCAGGCTCCGGGAGCCCTTTGAAAAAACTTAATCAAAAGCAACTTTTGTTTAAGAAACCATTTGTCTTGGTGAATTTCTATTGCCGCTGGGTTTTGGGGTCCTCTGGGCCCATAACAAGACAAGGAGAAAAAAGTGGAGGCAGGTTCAACCAGATGGGCGAAGGTAGAGACAGAGGCTGCACTTGCTGGGGTGTGATAAAAAGAGCATAAAAGGGATGAAGCTGGGTGACATTTGAGGAACTGGGGGAAGAAGGGAGTAAAGCGGGGGGTGGGGTTGGTGGTGGTGGTTATGTTAGTCTCTGCACCATTTAGTTTGTAGACTACCCAGTTGGAATCCGAAGTTACTGGTATGTTCTTGTCTTTAGCCTCATTCTGTCAATGGAGAAAGCAGGGATGATCTGACTGAATGGCGGAGCAGGCTTGTTGGGCCGCATGGCCGACTCCTACTATTTCTTAGGTTCTGATGACAGGTTAGTGTGGGAATGGGAAGGAACGTTGAAACAGCAGACAGCCAGCAGCATGAGATGGTCGTCACGGGCAAAGTACAACATCGCCTTGTCTATCGCTTGTGAGAGATTTTTGGGGAGGGGAGGAAAAAAAGAGGGCACAAGTCCAGGAAATGAAATTGGGAATTTCGTGAACCACAGAGGGGAAGCCACTCTTCCTGAATCAGGACATTTCTAATATACTGGTGGAACAGAAACGCTCACTTGAGAACAGGTGCAGCAGAGACAGACAAACTGAGTAAAGGATGGAGTCCTTGCGAGAACTAGGTAGGAGGTATAATCAAGGTAGCTGTGAGAGTTGGTAGGTTTCTAGCAGTGGTTCTTAACCTATTCTTTCCCCCACTCACATACCACAAGTAATTCTTTACTAACCACAGAGTAGCTGGGGCACCAGATGTCATAGGTGCTCTGTGATTAGTAAGGGACTACTTAAGGTGGCATGTGAGTGGAAAGAAAAAGGTTGAGAACCACTGGTTTATAGTAAAGGTCTGTGTATAGTTTATCTCGAGTTGGAAATGTTTACTGCGATTGAGGGTGGTTACAAGAATAATCCTCATGAATAGGCACCAGAATGATCTCACTGAAACAATTCAAGGCAGGCATGAGTAAGAGAGCCAGCAAGACAGAATTAATTTTGTTGGGAAGGAGGGGTGGGGGCAGGGTGTACCAGACATGGATCAGCCTTTGAGGACAGATGGAAAGAAGTTTCTTCATCCAAGGGCTTTGCTGTACCCATGATCAGAAGCAATTCAATCTGTGGAGCTCTGTGAACTTGGTCATTCACCAGTCAGGACAGAAATTACGAAGAGAAAGAGATTGCTAGAACTGAAGGTGCCTCTATCCCCAGTTCAAATAACTTAACGGAGCCTAGACTCACATAATTGAAATGAGGAGCAAGAGATCATGATTGCCCAGCAAAGTGGGGAGAGAAAACAGGGGTGAACCAAGAAAAGAGAAAACTTACAACCAGAGTCTTTCTTCAGCATTTAACTGCAGGGGAAAGTGGGGGGGGTTTAAAATCCGTATCACAGGCCATATCAATCAGTAATGCAGTTATAAACAAGTTGCTGTGAGGATTTATTTTTAAGAGAAGCATCAAATACTCGTTGTCCACTCCATTGAATTGCTCGGGTTGTTATTAACTTCAACGAGCAGCCGGCGTTCTCTTGCTTTACCAGTTGGGGACAGAAAAGCTCAAGATCCATACAAGTTCACTGTCTGCCAGCCTCGTAGTTGTACAAGATGGCAACATGCAAGTTTTGTCCAATGTTTCATGATCAAAATATTAACCAGCTTACAAAAAAAAAATTGATTTTCTAGAACCACAATGTTCCTACAAAGCACAATTCACTCATCACATTGGCCAGCTACCGGAGGAGTCACGTGATGGGGTAGTGGCCGGTCAGGGAATTCCAGCCCTCTCCGGAAAAGTTGAAAAAAAAAGCACAAAACACAAAGGTACAAGAACAAAAATTAAAGCAATGTAAAAGTAAAGATGAGAAGAAAATGGCAGCAAAGAGAGAAAAGTCGAAAACAACAGGAAGAAGAGAAGATGAAAGAACGTCGGAAGAAGGTGGTGAAGGCCTTACCTGTCCGAGGAGGCCCACCGTGGAGAGCGAAGCCCGCTCCCTAAGGTCAGTGGAAGTCCCGAGTTCGGGACTACAAAAATGGCTCGCGGAGCCGAGTAAAAGTGCGCAACCGCTCATGAAAAAAAAACACACTGACGGGAGGGGGGAACAGCTGCGGAGTCGATCTCCACACCTGAGAGAGACACCTGCAACATAGCAACAGGAGCAGAACATAGAAAATAACGACAACAAGAAAGAAGAGAGCAAAAAGAAAACAAGGAAACAACAGATGGTCAACCCAGAAGAAGAAGAAGAACAGAGAAATGGAAGAAGAAGAGAAAGGCAAGACAATGGATATATCTTTTTTTTAAAGAATATATGGAATCAGTGAAAGAATGGCAATTACAAGAATTTAATGAGATAAAAAGAATTAAGAATGCAGAAGAAAAAATGAATAAAATAGAAATGGTCATCAGAGATAGGAAAAAGAGTGGATAATGTGGAAGAACGAGAAATAATCGTAGAAATGGAAGTAGAGGACTTAAAAGAGAAATTAGAAGAATCTAATAAAAAAGTTAAAGAGGCACATGAGCTGTTAGCTCAGAAGATAGATATAATGGAAAACTATAATAGAAGAAATAATATAAAGATAGTGGGCCTTAAGGAAGATGAAGAAGGCAAGAATATGAGAGAATTTATAAAAGATTGGATCCCCAGGGTCCTAGGAAGACCTGAATTACAGGAAGAAATGGAAATAGAGAGGGCACATAGAACATTAGCCCAGAAACCACAACCGCAGCAAAAACCAAGATCCATTTTAGTAAAATTTTTAAGATATACAACAAGAGAAAATATATTGGAGAAAGCAATGAAGAAAATAAGAGAAGACAAAAAGCCACTGGAATACAAAGGTCAAAAATTTTTTTTCTATCCAGACATAAGTTTTGAATTCCTGAAGAAGAGGAAGGAGTTCAATACAGCAAAAACGATCCTATGGAAAAAAGGATATAAATTTATGTTAAAGTACCCAGCAGTACTTAAAATAGTTATTCCCAGGCAACAAAACAGACTATTCTCGGATCCAGAGGAAGCACGAAAATTTACAGAACAACTACAAAACAAGCAGAGAGATGAAGACATGTAATGAGAGTAAAAATGACCACGAACTATATGTATGTGTGTATATGTATATATATATATATATCGTGAGATAGACAACAGACTCGCCAAGGCAAATAGCGCCTTTGGAAGACTACACAAAAGAGTCTGGAAAAACAACCAACTGAAAAACCTCACAAAGATAAGTGTATACAGAGCCGTTGTCATACCCACACTCCTGTTCGGCTCCGAATCATGGGTCCTCTGCCGGCACCACCTACGGCTCCTAGAACGCTTCCACCAGCGTTGTCTCCGCTCCATCCTCAACATCCATTGGAGCGCTTACATCCCTAACGTCGAAGTACTCGAGATGGCAGAGGTCGACAGCATCGAGTCCACGCTGCTGAAGATCCAGCTGCGCTGGATGGGTCACGTCTCCAGAATGGAGGACCATCGCCTTCCCAAGATCGTGTTATATGGCGAGCTCTCCACTGGCCACCGTGACAGAGGTGCACCAAAGAAAAGGTACAAGGACTGCCTAAAGAAATCTCTTGGTGCCTGCCACATTGACCACCGCCAGTGGGCTGATAACGCCTCAAACCGTGCATCTTGGCGCCTCACAGTTTGGCGGGCAGCAACCTCCTTTGAAGAAGACCGCAGAGCCCACCTCACTGACAAAAGGCAAAGGAGGAAAAACCCAACACCCAACCCCAACCCACCAATTTTCCCCTGCAACCGCTGCAATCGTGTCTGCCTGTCCCGCATCGGACTTGTCAGCCACAAACGAGCCTGCAGCTGATGTGGACTTTTTACCCCCTCCATAAATCTTCGTCCGCGAAGCCAAGCCAAAGAAAGATATATGTGTATACATGAGTGTATCCGTATTTAGAGGAAAATATATAGAGTATAGATAAGAATTAATAAGGGAATGAAAGGGAATAGAGGGAAAAAGGAGGGAATTAAAAGAGTGACCTTTGTTACATATGAAAATTGAAATCTTTTCTGTGGGGGGCTGGGTGGGGAGGAGTTACGGTCACTGCAAAATCAGTTGACGCTTGCGAGTGAATTCGCAAATCCAAATGGAGAGGGGAGATGTGGTTGCCCGACAAGAGATAAAGGGCAACTCAGGAGGGGGAGGGGAGAATGGGGTTAAAGAAGTTTTAAATAGGAGAATAAGGAAAATGTTTGATGTTTTAGAAATGTTGTCTTATAAAGTGTTCAAAACAAGAAAGCAGAAATGGATAAGAAGGAAAGGTGATGATGGAGAAACAGAAAGGGAAGATAAACAAAGTATGAAATGGCTACGTTGAACTATATGACTTTAAATATTAACGGAATACATAACCAAATCAAAAGGAAGAAACTGCTAAATTTACTGAAAAAAGAAAAAATTGATATAGCATTTGTGCAAGAATCACACTTAACTGAAGTGGAGCACAAGAAATTAAAGAGAGATTGGGTAGGACACGTAACAGCAGCGTCGTATAATTCAAAAGCAAGAGGAGTAGCTATATTAATCAGTAAAAATGTGCCAATTAAAATAGAAGACAAAATAATAGATCCAGCAGGGAGGTATGTAATGATAAAATGTCAGATATATTCGGAGTTTTGGAATTTACTCAATGTATATTCACCTAACGAAGAAGATCAAAAATTTATGCAAGATATTTTTTTTGAAGATAGCAGACACGCAAGGGAACATATTAATAGGAGGGGATTTCAACCTTAATTTGGATTCAAATATGGATAAAACTGGGGAAAAAATTAACAGAAAGAACAAAGTAACCAAATTTATAATTAAATCGATGCAAGAAATGCAACTTTTGGATATATGGAGGAAACAACACCCAAAGGAAAAGGAATATTCATATTATTCGGGTAGACATAAAACATACTCAAGAATAGACCTATTTCTGTTATCAGTTCGTATGCAAGATAAAGTAAGAAAAACATTGGCCAGCTACCCAACTTCTGGCAAACCTCCCACCAACCCACCAGTTAACGCTGCTGCAATCCCACTGGAGGTTCCAGGCCCTCAAATTGTAACTATACCAGGTCCATTGATGGAAGGGGGCAGATATGTGCCGACTGATCAACCTGCACTACACTGGCACTGAATGGACAATGATCCAGAAGCTTGGGATTGACCACCTGGAGTTTCTCCTCTAAATGAAGAAGAGATCAGGGAGAACCTGAACCAAAATAAGTTTAAAAAAAAAGCAGCACAGGAACAGGCCCTTCAGCCCACCATGTCTGTGTCTACCACGATGCCAAATCAAACCAACTCCATCTGTTAGTTAATGAATTGGTTGAGAAACAGCAAATACACGAGGTCTCTTTACCCTTGGCAGATAACTCGACGATTTGACAATCGGTGCAGATTTCTTTCACTTTACTAAATCTCACGCTCCACCAAGGCTATTCCAATCAACTATACACCCATGAGAAATGAGCAAATTAATGTCAAGAAAAGCTTTATTGAAGCAGTGGAGTTGACCTCAGTCAATATATTTAAGACAAGGCTGGAAAGATTTCCTCACAGTTAGGGAATATGAGGAGTCGGCAGGTAGGTGGAGATGAGCCTACCACAAATCAGCCATGATCACATCGGGTGGGAGAGCAGGCCCGATGGGCCGGATGGTCGACTCCTGCTCCTATCTCTTATGCTCTAATGTTTATTAATAGCCAATAATTTTGTATCATCACAAATTTACAGCAACTAACCCTAACACTTAAGGGCACGATGATGGAATCAGAGGGTGGTTAATGAACAGAAAAGTAGAGGAGCAAAAATTATTCTGAAGGAGTTGACTGGATTAGTGGCCATTACACAGGGTTGAGGACAGAAGATCCCAAATACAACTCCACTAATTAAGGAGCCATTACGGAAAACACTTCTAGACCAGTCAAGCCTGAGGTCAGCAGACAGGAAAATACACCATCAATTGACAACATGACACGTGAGAAATACTAATAGGATGGGTGACTCAGCATGGATTTTAAATTAAAAATAAATGTAGGCAATACACCACGGTAATAGGCCTTTTCGGCTCACAAGCCTGTGCAACCTAATTACACCCAATTGACCGACACCACCCAATCTGTTTTGAATGGTGGGAGGAAACCAGAGCCCCTGGAGAGACATGGGGAGAACACACAATGAAAGTATTGCTGGGATTCCACTTGCACAAGCATTGCTGGGATTCCACTTGCACAAGGGCATTAGGCAGGTTACATCCCCAGGTTGACTTACCACACAAAGCGAGAGGAGCCTCAAGCAGACAAACTAAAGGACACAACAGGTGAGATGGTGTAGGAAAATGTGAGATCATCTCTTTGGCAGGAAAAGCAAAAAAGCAGAATATTTAAACGTTGCTAGTTAGGGGGAACCCAAGTGCCTTCGTATTAGTTTCCTTCAATTATACTGGTAAAAGCACGTCCAGAATATTGCACTGCCTGTAAGGAGTTTGCACGCTCTCCCTGTGGCCGTGGGGGTTTCCTCCTGGTCCCTCCCATCCTCCAAAAAACAGACGGGGGTTAATTGGGTGGCACAGGTTTCATGGGCTGGAATGGTCTTTGAACATGCTGCTTCATCTCCAGACCCAAGGAAGGAGTTAAACACTTGAACAAGCTCATTGGATCGAGCTTTGGAGGTCTGAACTATTGGAGATGATTATAGCACCAGACCTTTTAGGTTCTGATAAAGCAGTGAGTTTATTGAAATACAAAACTCCTTGAGAATTTTGTGCAGAGCTGGTATCTGCATCTGGAACCAGGAGACTCAGTCTGCAAGCAAGAGTCTTAATAAGTTGGCCATTTTGCTCCAGAGGGTACCGATCACTAGCATCCTATGTGCCAAGTACTTGTCCTTAAATCATACTTACATCGCCTGCCAGCAGTTTGAGTAACGTTGACTTCCCTGCTCCATTGGGCCCAACCAGAGCCACCCTGGTATCCAAATCAATACCAAATTCCAGGTTCTTGTAGATCAATGGCTGAAAGAGAATTAAACACCATCAGTACACCCTTTTGTGCCAAAAATGCTCATCTCTGCTTGTGGATCCAGGATTGAATTTTCAGCTCAATCAACATTTCACCACACCATGCAAAAATCAATCTGCTGGAGGAACTCAGCAGGTCTAGGAACATTAGGAAAGGAAAAAACTGAATTGATATTGTTACATTATTTCTTTAACCCACACCATCCACCTCAAGTAGTTAACATGTTTGATTTTAGTCCCTTGTGTACTGGATGAGAATTTTAAACAAGGCACTCCTGGTACCAGGATTTACAAGTTTAAATTTAGACATACAGCACAGTAACAGGCCATTTCAGCCCACAAGCCCATGCCACCCAATTAACTACAACCCCTGGTATGCTTTTGGAAGGTGGGAGGAAACCAGAGCCCCTGGGGAAAAACCTACGTAGACACGGGGAGAACATACAAACTCCTTACACACAGCGCTGGATTCGAACCCCGATCCCAATCGCTGGCGCTGTAACGGCAGTGCGCTAACCGCTATGCTACTCTGTGGGAAACATCAATTAAACAGGCTTGTTGAGACTTCACCAGCAGAAACCAAGCCAGGAACAATGGATGTGGGTGAACAAAACAGTTGGTATATAGAAAGAGCTCTTAATAAACTGACAAGAGTGGTTAATTGGAATGACAAAACAAATCAAATTTGGGATTCCCTAGTCAAACAAAGCCGAGACTCAGGAAACCACTTATAGCTGTGGAATGAGTGAACAGGTACAAATCTCATGCAGGCACCACACACATGATCCACAGGCAACCTTCCTGTTCAAACTTACCCCATCATTTGTGTATTTGAAGCTCACATTCTGCACCATAATAACTGGAGGAGGAATCTTCCCACATGAAGGGAAACAGAATGATAACGTCTGCAAGGAGACAAAAGGGAATTAAAATAGTACAAATTGGAAACCAACTCTGGCAATATCCTCCAAAGGGATGAAATTTGTTGTTTTAGAACAGAACAGCACAGTACGGGCCCTTAGGCCCAAAATGTTGTGCCGACCTTTAGACCCTGCCTCCCACATAACTCTCCACTTTAAATTCCTCCATATGCTTGTCTGGTCATCTCTTGTATTTCACCAATGTATCTGCTTCCACCACTGACCCAGGTCGTGCATTCCACGCTCCAATCACTCTCTGGGTGAAAGAAAGTGTTCTAATATCTCCCTTGAACTTCCCACCATTGAGCTTAAAGCCATGCCCTCTTGCATGGAGCAGTGGTGCCCTGGGAAGGAGGTGGTGGCTGCCCACTCATCTATTCCTCTTAATATCTTGTCCACCTCTATTACATCTCCTCTCATCTTCCTCTCCAAAGAGTAATCTCTGCTCATAATGCATACTCTCTTAAACCAGGTAAGATCCTGGTGAATCTCTATTATACCCTTTCCAACACTTTCACGTCTTTCCTATAATGAAGCGACCAGAACTGGACACAGTTCTCCAAGAGTGGTCTAACCAGAGTTTTGTAGAGTTGCATCATTACCTCACAGCTCAAACTCAATCCCTCAATTCATGAAAGATAACACTCTATAAGCTTTTTTAACTACTCTACCTGTGAGGCAACTTTCAGGGATCTGTGGTCATAGACCCCCCAGGTCCCTCTGCTCTTCCACATGACCAAAAATCTGCCATTAATTTTGTACTCTGCCTTGGAGTTTGTCCTTCCAAAATGAACCACCTCACACTTCTCCAGATTGAACTCCATCTGCCACTTTTCAGCCCAGCTCTGCATCCTGTTAATGTCCTTCTGCAAACTTTCTACACTCCTCTCTCTACACTATCCACAACACCACCAACCTTTGTGTCATCTGCAAACTTGCCAACCCACCCTTCTACCCCCACATCCAAATCTTAAATAAAAATCACAAAAAGCAGAGGTCCCAAGACCAGTCCTTGTGAGACATCATTACTCACAGCCCTCCAATATGAATGTACTCCCTCCACCACAATCCTCTGCTTTCTAAAGGCAAGACAATTCTGAATCCACATGGCCAAGTTTCCCTGGATCCCATGCCTTACTAAAATCCATGGAGACTACATCTACCGCACTACTCTCACTAAAATGCCTGGTCGCCTTCGGAAAAAAATCCATCAGGCTTGTGAGCCATGATCTGCCCTTCACAAAGCCACGCTGACTGTCCCTGAGCAAACCATGATTCTCTAAATGCCTACAGATCCTATCTCTAAGAAACCTTTCCAACAGTTTGTCCATCACAGATGCAAGGCTCGCTGGTCTATACTTACCTGGAGTTTCATTTGCTACTGACCAATTCTCCAGTACCATTCCCTTGGATGACAAGGACAAAAGATCCTAGCCAGAGGCTCAGCAACCTCCTCCCTTGCCTTGTGGAGTAACCTGGAGAATATTCCCTCAGGCCTCGGGGACTTTGTCCATCTTAATGCATTTCAACTGCTCCAACTTAATATCCACATGCTTCAGAGCATTTCCCCACTCATATTGTTGTCACCGTCATCAAGGTCCCTCTCCTTGGTGAATACTGAAGAGAAGTATTCATTGAGGACCTCACCCAATTCCTGTCTCCAGGCACAACTTCCCACCTTTATGTCTAATCTGTCCTACCTTCACTCCTATCACCCTTCTGTTCTTCACACAGGTGAAGAATGCCATGGCACTTTCCTCAACCTATTCATTTTGAGGTAGGAATATTTTGCATTACAAGGGCAAAATTGCTTAAAATTACAGTTCCATAAATATTCTTTTTTTTAAAAAAGTGCAAAAAGAGAAGAAGTTCATTGTACATTCAGAAATCTGATGGCAGAGGGAAAAGAAATGGTTTTGTACCATTGGGTGCTCGTCTTCAGGCTCCTGTACCTCCTTCTTGATGGTAGCAGTAATAAAGAGTATGGTCTGGGTGGTGAGAGTCCTTGATAATAAAATCTGCTTTCTTGAGACAATGCCTCTAAAAGATGCCCTGAAAAGAGTGAAGACTGGAGGGAGTCACGTCATGGAGTAGCGGCCGGTAGCAGAATACCAGCCCTCTCCAGAAAAGAGGAAATAAAGTGAAGAAAATACAAAGTTCAAGAAACACAAATCACAAAAAATAAAAGATAAAGAAAAAATGGCACCCAAGGAGGAAAAAGTAAAAACAATGGGGAAAAAAAAGAAAAGATGCTGGAAGAGAAAGGAAAGTCCTTACCTGCATGAACAGGGGGCCGCGGTGGAGAAAAGAGCCCGCTCCCCAAGGTTGGTGACGACCCTGCAGGGTTGCGACCTCCCAACCGCTGGACTGCAAAAATAGCTCTCTGAGCCAAACAGAAGTGCGCAACTGCGCACACTAAGGAAAAAAGAAAACACCGACGGGATGGGGGCCCAGCTGAGGAGCGAACTAACACAGCGTGACCAGCTGAGAGATGCCTGACAGCAGGGTTCTCATCTGGAAGAAGAAAATTATGAGGGGTATAGACAGAATAAATGTAAGTAGGCTCTTTCAACTTTGAGAAGTGTTCAGTTCTACGTTTTGGCAGTGGAAATAAACAGGCAGAGAATTATCTGGATGGGGAGAAAATTCAATCTTCGGAGGTGCAAAGGGAACTGGGCATCTAAAAGTTAATGCCCAGGTGGGATTGGTCGTGAAGAAGGTGAATGCTATGCTGGCATTCATTTCAAGGGGAATAGTGTATAAGAGAACAGGTGTTAATGAGACTCTCTGGGCACTGGTGAGACCCCATTTGGAGAACTGTGTACAGTTTTGGGCCCCCTATCTTAGAAAGGATGTGATGTTGTTGGAGAGGGTGCAGAGGAGATTTACTAGGATGATTCCCGAAATGCAAGGGCTAGCATATGGGGAGCGTTTGGCAGCTCTTGGGTTGTATTCGTTGGAGTATAGAAGAATGAGGGGGGAATCTCAGAGACATTTTGAACATTGAAAGGTTTTGACAGAGTGAATGGGGATAAGATGTTTCCCTTGATGGGTGAATCGAGGACAAAGGGTCTAATCTTAAAATTAAAAGTTATCCAATTTAAACAGACAGGAGGAAGAACTTTAGTCAGAGAGTCGTGGATCTGTGGAACTCACTGCCGCACAAAGCAATGGAGGCCAGATCACTGGGAGTACTTAAACCGGAAATAGATAAGTGTCTCATTAGTAAGGGTATCGAGGGATATGAGGAAAAGGCTGGAAATTGGAAATAGGTGTGAGCATAGTTCACCTTAGTGTAGAGTCAAGAACAGATGATGGGCCTAGGGGCCTGCTTCTGTTCCTTTAACTTGTGATCTATCCTGCCCCCCTCTGCGCCCAAACGCAACAAAAACTGGATTCCTCTTATCCTCATCTCATACCCAACCAGCCGCTGTATCCAACTCGGCTATATAAAGTACACTGCTCGACCTGCTGAGTTTCTCCAGCATGGTTTTTACTTCAATCACAGTGCCTGCAGACTTTTGTTTTACTCCAGTAAGCAGTTATTTTCAAGACACCGCAAGGGCTCCAAGCAGAGATAACTATAGAACATTGCAGCACAAGAAAACAGGCTCTGTAAGCCATTCTAGTCTGTGCCAAACTATTATTCTGCTCGTCCCACTGTCCTGCACCATCCATCTCCCTCCAGACCCCTCCCATACACGTACTGTTCAAATTCTTATTAAATGTAAAAAAAACTGAGCCCACAATCCCCACTTCAGCTCATTCTATACTCCCAATACTGTAAAATCCTCCACCTCCAAAACTTTTCCCCCTTCACCCTTAACCCATGTCCACTGGTTTGTATCTCACCTACCCTCAGTGGAAAAAAAACACCTACATTCACTCGGTCTCTCTCCCCCTCATAATTTTAAATACCTCTGACAAATCTCCCCTCATTCTTCTACAATCTAGAGAATAAAGTCCTAACCTGTTTAACCTTTCCCTGGGCAACATCCTCATATATCTCTGCAATCTTTCTAAATTATTGATATTTTTTCTGTAGTTCTGTGACCAAAACTGCACACAATGCTCCAAGTTTGGTCTCACCAATGTCTTATACATTTTTACCATAGCATCCCGACTCCTGCACTCAATATTTTGATATATGAAGGCCAAAAGCTCTCTTTCCAACCTTATCCACCTGTGACACCACTTTCAGGGAATTCTGTATCTGTATTCCCAGATCCCTCTGTTCTACCCAACTCCTCAGTGCCCGACCATTCACCAGGCATCTCCCTTCTTGGTTTGTCCTTCCAAAATGCGACACCTCACAATGGTCTACATTAAATTCCATCTGCCATTTTACAGCCCATTTTCCCAGCTGATCTCGATCCCTCAGCAAGCTTTGGAAACCTTTGCTGTCCACAATGCCTTCAATCTTAGTGTCATCTACAAACTTACTGATCCAAATTACCACATTATCATCCAGATCATTGATATAGATGTCAAACATTAATGGCCCATGCACCAATTCTGGAGGCTCACCACTAGGCACAGGCCTCCAGTTAGAGAGGCAAACATCCACTACCACTCTGGCTTCATCTGTAAAGCCAATGTCAAATCCAGTTCACTACATTACCATTAATACCTAGCACCTGAACCTTCCTGACTAACCTCCCATGTGGGACCTTGTCAAAGTCCTCACTAAAGTCCACATAGACAACATTCACAGCTTCTCCCTCAACTTTCCTGGTTACCTGCTCGAAAAACTGCAAGATTTATTAAACATGACCTATTAAGCACGAATCCATGTTGACTAATCAGTCCCTGACTATCCAAATATGCTATCTGGTCCTTTAAAAAACACCTTCCAATAATTTACTACTTATGTTGGCCTACAATTTCCTCATTTATTTTTGGACACTCTTTACAACAATGGAACAATACAACTCGCCCTCCAAACCTTCAGCACCTCATCTGGGTCCAAGGACATTTTATATACATCTGCTAGGGCCCCTGCAATTTCTGTACTATCCTCCTCCCCCTCAGAGGGAATACATTGTCAGGCCCTGGGAATTTATCCACCTTTATTCACTTTAAAGCAACAAGCACCTCCTCCTCTTTATTCTACACAGTATATGACCAGGAAGGATATTTCAACCTGCTGACTCTCAAACTAGGGGTTTTATTCAAAGGAAGGTGTGACCATATTAGAAGGAAATGAGTCATTTGTTCAAAGATGTGACATTTTCCACTCCAGAGGCTCAATCACTGAGTGCAATTGAAATAAAGATTGATACGTTTCTGGAGATCAGGCAGGAAAATGGCAGAGGACAAAAACCAGCAGGATCTTGAGTGGCAGTGCAGGTGTACATGGCCAACTCCTACTTATCAGATTTTGTGGGACAGAGATTTAAAGTATAAATGACTGCCAGATGAAAAGGAAAATCATCTACAATTTGAACAGCACGAGTCCAGAGGGAACTGTTTCCATTTATAACACTGCTCAAATTGAAGTCCATAAGGCTCATAGTACAAGTATTCTGGACTCTCCTCTCCAGCAAAAAGCAAGCCTCATCCCATCAATGGGGTGTTCTCAACCATGGGAATCACAAGACCTTGGGGAGTCTGCCAAAGATTCAGCATGGAAACAGGTCCTGTGGCCTCCAAGCAAGTTCAAGAAGAGAACCCAAGGGAAACTGGGCAGCTTTCCTTCCCTGGCAACATCGTGCCATGCAGTACACCACCGACATCAAAGCAGGTTGTACAACTCAACAAGATTACATTAAGTTCAATGTTGGTATTTACCCAGGAAACAAGGTTAAGGGTTTGCATGGCAAATGTAGAAAATACCTACAGCCACCTGCTGACACAGGGTGGTAAGGAAATTTCCCACATGCTAATGCTTTCTGGTGAATATTTGGCAAATAAAAGGCAAAAAAAAAAACCCATGTCAAACGAAACGACTGTCCCTGTCAGTGCACTGACTAGCAACACAAGAATGACTTGCATACACAATCCACACCATTCACTGCTGTTTTGAATATTTGGAACAAGGAAATAAAAGTTTACTTTGAGGTCACGGTTAGACATGATATTCGAATTCTGATTTTGATTTTGATGGTGCACTGACATAGTTTTTGGACTTTTATTCCTCACCCAACCCCCCCCGGAAGTTACAGCTAAATCAGCATTTAATTACCCATCCCTTTTCACCCTCGAGAAGATGGGGCTTTGCTTTCTTGAACTGCTGCGGTACTTGAGGTGTGGAGAGCTTTTGGAGATACAATCCAATCATTCACTTCTCCAAGTTTACCAGCATCAGGCAATTCTTATACTGTGCACAGAATTTAACATTTATGAATTTTCACCAGGCTTTGGTGCTTAAAGACAAATGGTTGCCGCTCAGGAAGATTCTTGTTGGTTTCAGAGAGATATTTGTTACTCGTTGGCCACACACAAAGTTATTTCCTCCAATCAGTCACTTTAGTGTCTTGCTGAAGAAACTTGCCCTATCATGCATTTTCCAAATGATAACCTCTTCTTCCAGGTCACCACAGAGTTCCTCTCATTTCCCTTATTTCAGGAGAAACGCTCTAGCCAACCATTTCCTCTTGTAAGGACTACAAGGGGTTTCAACAGGCTGAACTCAGAACTCACAACCAGTCTTCAAAATGGGGTTTTCAACAAGCCTGCCAGCTTGTCATGTTCCAGCCTCAAAAGCTACTGCAGATCTCTCTCTCTCTCCTTGTAAAAACCAAACCTCCTTGCAGGACTCCAAATCCAATCCTTGAAAGATCTTATCAGCCTCTGCCTGTACATTGTTCCATTTGCACCTACTTCTGAAGTTCCCTCCAAAGCAGTTCCATTTTCTTTTCCAAAGCCACTGGTGCCTGAATGTCTGGCTTCAGCAAAGCTCTTGAATTTTAAATGAGATGTGAAGTGTAAGTAAGTATCTGTTTGTGAAGTGACCTACACTAAACCCCCCACAATCTCTTTTAAAGACATATTTATATATAATATATAACATAACCCACAACACCAGGATCAGCTTCTACTGGGCTGCAATGTTTTTAAAAGAATAAATTTAACATGATGAGAGCCAATGTGTAACTGCATGGTGATCCACTCTACCATTACAATAAAGCCAGGGGCTCAATCCTGCTTCAATAGGTACTACAGAAAGGCAGGTTAGATTCAATACCAGGCATACCCAAGCACAAGATCTCAACAAAAAACTGCACAGATTACATACATCTTTAAACTCCATGCATTGATAAAGCCAACAGTCCTACAACTAACAGATTCATTACACCTCATCTGGGCATGAACAGTAGAGGACAATTCAACATGGAAGGTGCACCAATATTCCCACCATCCATGATGCTAGGCTCTAGCACACCAGTACCAAGGTTAAAGCTTACACAAGCTTCAGCCAGGACTGCCAGATCCACCTTCTGAGGTTCCCACCATCACTAAACAGCTTCCAAACAAGTAAATTCATTCCATGCAATACCAAGGAACAGCTGAGAGCATGGATGCATCAAGGTTAACATCCCAGAATATAGTTAAAACAGTTCCCCACACCTCCAAACAAGACTGGCAACTTGAAAACTTGCCCAACATGTTCTATCCATAACTGCAGCACAATTTAATCTCGCCCATTACCTCTCAATTTAGTCTCCATTTGCAAAGAATGGAAGGTCCCATTCATAGTGCTTTCATGGCACTTGGGTAATTTTCACCCATGTCTAGTTCAAATTTTACTTTAATACTTGGATCCAAATGTCATTCCAACCTTGGATGAACAACAGCCAAAGAACGGAATAGAATCCCAGGTAATAAAACATTGATAGCAATGATTCTCAAAATAAGAAAAGTTCACCACACTTTTCACCGCTTAAAACAACTAATTCCCAATCCTGTGGACGTACACCCTTGCTAGAATAAACTCCCTCATTAAATAAACAGAATCCCATTACTATGCACAACTTGAGATTAGACATTCAAAAAAACCAGAAAGTTTCATCTGTGGAACTCCGCATGAACTGGAGATTGTCCATTTTCTCCCAAGATATTCAACTTTGATGCAATCAAAGCAGAAGTAAAGCACAAAAGTCTGCAATCACTGTGAATGAAGTAAAAAATGCTGGAGAAACTCAGCCAGTCAGTATCCTTTATATAAGCAAAGATTAAGACACAAAACCAACTTTTTGAGCCCTTCATCAAGGTATGAGCAAAACGTAGGCAAGCGCAGGCCCAAGCTCACACCTGAAACGTTGATAATATTTCTTTATTTTTGCTATAGTTTGGGCACCTGCCTACATTTTGCTCATATCTTGATGAAGGGCTCAAGCCCGAAATGTTGTTGATGTATCTTTACCGTTGCGATGTAAAGTACCAGTAATATGTTTGACCTGCTGAGTTTCTCCAACATTGTGTTTATAATCAAAGCTGGAGCTCATTCTGCTTATGAACTCAATTTCCTGGAATTCATGACGGAAACACATTTAAAAACCTGTTACATCACCTTGGAGCAAGTAATTTCTTCTAGGAGATCATTAAAACCAACTCCCATCCTCAGTAAAGAGTAGTGATCACTGACATTTTATTTGACTCCTCCCCTAGAATAAAACTACCTTCTTGCACAGATGAAATCGTTTCCTTTGGCAAAGTTTGTTCACTGCTTGCCCCTCTTAAATCTATTTAAGAGGGAATTAGATCTATTTCTTCAGTATAAGGGTATTAAAGGTTAAGGAGAGAAGGCGGGGACGGGGTACTGAACTTTAAGATCAGCCATGTTCTCGTTGAATGGCGGAGCAGGCTCGAAGGGTCGAATGACCTACTCCTGCTCCTATCTTCCATGTTTCTATGTTTCTCCCTACATGTCTGAGATACCTCATGCCTGGTAGAATGTTTTTACTCGACAAGCTTCACTTCCACAAATGCAAAAAACAAATCTAGTCTTTAACAGAGCTCTTCAAGGTGCCATTAATCTCACAGAAGACCACAACATTTTAAACAAAATAGATTAGAATGAGCTGACGAACAACCAGACCTTGTACAGACCTTGTCACTGATAACTTTCTCAGTCAGCCCAGAAGCCATCATCTTCTGCAGGGTTTTCTCTTTGCTCTGGGCCTGTCTTGCCAACTTGGCACTGCCATGCCCAAATCGTGCAATGTAGTTCTGGGGTTGGGGGAAGAAATAAAAAACAAAAATGAAATTGAACAGGTCAGCAGGTAACTTCAACTGGCAAATCAGCCGTGTGACAGACTGGAGATTAAACACCTCGTGCCAAATCACGTTTAACAAATCCTGTAAAATCCCTGTTGTCCACAACTCAACCAGCAAAACAAATTGCTGAAAATAAATAAATAGATAAGAATAAATTTTAAAAATTAAAGTTTAAAATTGTAAAAATAAATATTCTCTGAAGTAACATATAAACCTTTGGTGAAGATGGGAGCAAATATTCAGCCAGTGGAGTGCTTTGGTCATACTTAGCTTGTAGCAGCTGTTTGAATAAAGCTGTGTTTGAATAAAATGGTGGCGCCCAGGATAAAGAGCTGGTTGATGCCACTCATCGTTGGGGTGACTTTCTTAAAGTGTATCCTTATCCCTGCTTAGTAAGAGTCTTTATTAGTATATTATTAAGTATATAAGTTAGGCTTTATCAGTAAACTTGGGGGGGGGGGGGTTAATTATATATGATTTCTTAGTCTTTCGGGTGGCTCCGTGGAGGGGAAGGAATCTGCAGCAACGATTAAATGTTTTCAGAGAATGTGACTGAAAATGAAATAAAATGCTTTTTAAGGTTTATATATTCACGCAAGTTAAGTTTGTTTAATGCAAGTACAATTTAGTAGCTTTGTCTTTTAAACTGATTTTTTGGAATATTTTATTTTTGATTTTCAAAGACTCAAATTCAGACAACTTTCTTACAACACTCATGTATTACATACAGTCTGTTTTCCCCCTCCCCACCCCATGACCCAATACAACCAAGAATAAAGTTATACAAATTATACAAATACAAAGAGAAAGAAAAAACAAGAGCCCGTTGTCTGCGCCACATCCCACTTCTTTAATCCTGATCATTTCCCTGCTGGGATGGGTTACTTCATTTCCTTCATTCTGAAGGGATGAAAATTATGTCTGTATACCTACAAGTCTTAAAATATTTATTCTTAATGCAGGTGTATTTGTTAGGCATTGTAAGAACGAGTTTCAAGCAGCCGGAAAACTCGCTCATCTGGCATCTACCAATTCCTGTCAGTGCTGGATACCAGGGGTTTTTCTGTACATGTAGCGTAATTTGTTAAGTTTTTTAAGTCGGATAGAACAGAAAAAAAAAATTTGGTCTGTTCCTTTGCTCAAGTTATTTATAAGTGTGATTTTGGACACAAATAATTTTGAAGTCTGGAAGATACATCACCAGAATTAGCAATTGAGGTAGTTTGAAGACACGAAGTGAAATCACTAAAAATGGTGGCACCGCTGGAGCTGCCACTGGTGCAGACCAGCAGAGAGCTGGGTTCAACCGCCCAGGCTGAGTGCTGTTAGCTCCACACAGGCTTTGAACGTCCTGTTAAAGGAGCTGACATTAGTTTTATTTAAAATACCACAACCACGGTGGTGCTTAATGATCTGTTGTGGCCACAAGGGGTTGCAGACTCCAGGGGAGCAGACGATTAGTGCAGGGCACCAAAAAACAGGGAGACCACCCACCCCCATTCAGAGAAGGAGAAGCAGAAGAGACAACCCACAGAACAGTGAACCACTAAGGGGTTCTGCGGCTGAAGGATCCACACAGGTAGTGGGCTATTGGTGACGAGGTGAGGAACCCATGCAGGCTGCAGTCTGCTAGAGACTGGCTGAAGGGGTACCAGGTATCAGAAACAGGATGCTGAGGAAGCTGAAGGGTTCCTAATCGTATCAGAGGTTCGAATCTGGCGCTCAGGTTGCCAATGGTTTGGCCTGGACTCTGCGTGGTTGCGGGAGTATCAGAAGCGAATCCACGGACTGTCACTGAATGTCGATGACAAATCTGCCTTTTGTCTAAGGCAATTTCATGTAATAGGACACTTTTTTATTACACAATAAATTGAATCTTGAATCTCTTGAAGTAATGTGGGTAATTACAGGAAAGGAAGCCCAATCCAACTCGTGCATTTTCTGAGTGACTTCATTTTTATCATCTCCTCTAGTCCAATGGTGACAGAACCACTCCCACCTCTCCCAAGACTCACCTTCATGTGAGTGATTTGATCTTGCTCCCAATTAAATCGTTTCATCTGATTTTCTTCCATTTCCAGCCTGGTCTTTACATACTGGTCATAGTTACCCTGAAACAAAATTATACACGACTCAAATTTCCCAACTCGCATTGAGGGAGCACCTTCATCTCCCAAACTGTAGTCATTCAAAAGAGCGTAGCTCAGCACAACTTTCTTGAAAATAGGTCTACCTGCCATCCATGGCAAAATGAATGTGCCTCCATTTTAAAATCACAGGTCACATTTCCCATTTTAAAAATCCCATTCTCAAAGTGATGGTATCAACGCTGGGTGGGGGGAGAGAAAGCATTTTTCTTTTCCGGTACTCAGTCCTGTCCACTTTCACTCTCATCAGGAGTTGTTATCGGTAAATGCAGAGTAAAGTGAACCAGACACTGTGACTGCAGTTAAAAGACAAATGCTGGGGGACTCAGCAGGTCTCACAGCATCGACAGGTGGTAAAGGTATAGAACCGATGTTTTGGGACTGAGCCCTTCTTGAATCACCAGTTATATATCTTTACCTAAATCTAAGACCGGATTGAATTAACACATTTCGTCTCGCAGCATCCGAGTTCCTCCAGCATTTGTGTTTTTACTAGATTCAGAGTACAGCTACCCCTTCACCATCTCCATTTAGCCAGGTTTAGTGTAATCTTCTAGAACAATTCTCACTGTACAAGGTACAATGTGACAAATCCGCCCAATATGAATAGGCGAACCTTAATTTAAAAATATCTTCAAAGACTCACTGTGTAATATTTGAGCTTTCTGTTATGCAGATGAATTATATTATTGCAAACTCCGTTGAGAAAATCTTGTGAATGCGATATTAACACGAGTATCCTGGTGAACCTGAAGGCAAAACAAGACACCAAAATTTCATTCCAAAAGAGTTAGTACAGAGGGAGGGGTTTGATTATTAAGGGGGAGGGTCTTTTTTAAGAGAAATTATCTAAGTGTGTGTTTGATTGAGAATTGTAAACATTATCTTCGACTTAGATAATTTCTCTTAAAAATCTTATTTATAACTTACATTTAGTATATCTTTGTCTCATGTTTTATTGGGTTATTTACTCTCCCCCTCTTCTTTTTCTTTTCAATATTATCTTTAGATACATTATGAAAAATGTGTTAACTGTTAATTCAATCCAATCCTAGATTTAAGGCTTTGGATAAGATTAAATTAAGAATTATGGTCGTGTTTTCGATTTACAATTTCTGTATCTTATACCATTTACTAGATTATTGTGTGTTAGGTTCTTTATTAAACCCAATAAAAATATTTTAAAAAGAGTTAATTCTTTTCCCCAATTCCCAAAACCTGAGCATTCAGACATCCACTAGCAAGTTCATCGGCTTCCCATTTTGCAAGAATTGTCACACAAACACAAGGCAGCTTCTCGGTACCTGTGATCACACCTGATCTATCCCAGGCTTCATTACCTTTTCTGGGGCCATTCACCACAGCACTCAATTCCTTTATTTTTCAAAATGTAACTACTTCAAATCCCCCAGTGATCTAGTCTCTACAACACTTTATGGTGGAGAATTCCAGAGATTCACTACCATCACAAGTACCTACAAATCTCCGTTTTAAATTGCCACCACTTTCAAGGATCTATGTGCTTAGAGTAAAAACACAAAGCTGGTGAAACTCAGCAGGTCAAACAGTGTCCTTTATATAGCAAAGGTAAAAATACATAATCAACATTTTGGGTCTGCGCCCTTCATCAAGGTATGGAAAAATGAGAGCAGGCGTCCGAATAAAAGAGTAGACAGTTGCAAAGGGAAGAGGTGATAGGCGAAGAAGGGAGGGAGGGGACTGCAGCAATCAAGAGGAGGAGGGGTGTCTAAGGGAAGGGAGAAAGGAGAACTGGAAAGGGGAAGGGGGGGGGAAGGAAGAGGAGAGCAGGTTAGCAGAAAGTCGAAGTTAATGCCATCTGGTTGGAGAGTGCCCAAACAGAAAATCAAGTATTGTTCCTTGAATTTGTGGGTGGTCTTGGTGGGATAGTACACAACACCAAAGACAGACATTTAGTGTGGGGGTGTGACATAGAACCGAAATGTTGGGAGGTTTCTGTCATTGGTGCAGATGGAGCGAAGGTGCTCAGCGAAGCGATCTCCCAATCTGGGCCCAGTCTCTCTGATGTCGAGAAGGCCCAATGGGAGCACCGAATGCAATAAGTCAGTCCTGCGAATACACAATTGAAGTGTTGCTTCATTTAAAAGGCCATGGCTTGCAACCTGCAAGTCTCTCCATGCCTTAGGAGTTTGCTGTGCAAGCCCTGTCCTGATTTAACCTGCCAAAGTGCAATACCCTACACCTGTCCAAGTTAAATTCAGATGCTGTTCCTTAGCATATTTACCCAGTTGATCAGGATCCTGTTGCAAACCCCAATAACTTTTTTCCACTATACCAACAATTTTAGTCTCATCTGCAAATTTATTAACAATGCTCATGACGTTGTCATCCAAGATGTTAACAAAAATGGCAAACAGTGGATCCAACATTCCTGCAGGACACCACTGGTCACAGGCCTCCAGTCTGAATAACAGCCCTTTACCATCACTCACTCCTACCCTCAAGCTAATTCTGCATCCAAGGCCTGGTGTGAAGCGTTCAACCATGCCAGTTCACTGCTTCTCTTTTCTTCCAGTTTCTCTTCGGTGGAGGGGGTGTTCTCTCCATCTATCGCCCTGCACTGGTTCACTGTTCCCATCGAGTCTGCAATCCTCGATGTCTTGGCTACCAAACATTATCAGCTCTGCCTACTACATTGGACAGTCATAAAGCACGGTAACAGGCCATTCATCCCACAAATTCACAATGGGCATCCATGCACATTAATTCCATCTGTTGATCCCAGCCCTCTATGCTCACCAATACACAAATACTGTCACTGACCTTGCTCCCACCTCTCTCTCAAGCAGCATATTCCACGTATTCACACTCTCTCCCTCTAAATCTCTTTATCCTCATCTTAAATGTGTGTGTTCTTGCTTTATCTTTCAAAATGGAAAAAATCTCCCAAACTATACTACCTCGGTTAGGGGCATTCAACTCAGGAGACCTGACCTTCCACAAGAAATCCAAATACAATCTCTGCAAGGTCAGAAATGATACAACACTAAGTCTAGGCCCTCACCAACACAGCAACTATGGCAGGGCATGCACACTAAGAGTGGAAAGCAAAGTCTGAAGGAGTGCAACTCACTGTAATGAGTTAAACGTTGTATGCTCACTTCAAAGAGGGAACCAGCAATGAGGCAACATTCATATCAAATACTACAAACGATGTCACACCCTGCTAAGTCAAGGTGGCCTGCCAGCAGGTGAACCTGAAGTAAGTGACTACCGTAACCCGAGCAGAGTGCCCGCACAGATAACTAGTGGATGGAGTCAGACAACTTTTATCTCTCTGTACAACAAGCTAAAGTCTCCACTTGCTCAGCAAGGTCATCTTCATACCAGTACTAAAAAGCATTAATAATGGGGCTAAATGCCCTTCATCATGAAGTGTTTGGAGAGGATGGTTATAGTTTAAAAGGCAAATGCAGAGGGATATGGGCCAAATGCAATTAAGTTCTGGTGAACAACTTGATCAGCATTGCTGAGTTGGGCCAAAGGAACTGTTTTCACACGGTAAATTTATGGACTGAAACACCACCTCCAAGGACAAATCAGGAGTCATAGGGCACGTTCAGGTGGCCAAAATACCCCGACGTAAAGCCACATGTACTACCCCCATGCGGCTGTCGGGAGACCATCTGAAAGAGCAGGAGGTGCCTCTGAGATGCACTTTCCAACCCTCCTATAAGAGGGATAATCGCTGGAGCACTGAAGTCCCCCTAGGCACCTGAATGCAGCCACCTAAAAGCGGCTACTAAGGGGATGACAATCAGCTGGTGACCGCCTGACAGCCCCCTACCCCCCCCCCCCGCAGGATGTCAAGGGCGGGACGTCCGGCGTCGGCCGCCCCGCGCCAGCTGCCCCAACCCTGACATCCCAAAGGGACAGGAGCCAGAGTGCACTCCGAGGCGCCTCCCGTGCAGCTGTCCTTTTCAGGTGGCCAGCGCTGCACTTTTAGCCCTGCCACCTGAACGAACATTCCACAGGTCTGAATCTGCTTCTGCAGCCGCATTCTTGGCAGAGAATGCACCTGAAAGCGGCTATTAAGAAGCCTTCAGTACCCTCTCCAACTTGTAACCTATACTTTTTCATTAGGCTCTAACCTATCAGACATTTGTCCTTTCCAACACTCCCTCACGAGAACCTTAGAACTAGACGGCACCTCTTGTCAACCACGATTCCCGTTCCCGTATTCTACTCTATTTACCCAGTCTCAGACGGACAAACCTATCCATAACCTCACGCAAGAGGTCCCTAAACACTTTCCATATCACTTCTATGCGTTTTCCCAAGAACATCTGATCCCTATTTATTTTCCCAAATTTTTTTTCCTTGCAGTTGGGTATCCCATACTTTGGACACTGCAGGCATCAGCACACTTGAAATGCAATGGGATAGCCCTGTCCTGGGAGAACCGCATCTTATGTTCACGGTCTCGCCTCTGCCTGGTAAGTATTTACTCCAAGTCTGCCCAGCATTACACATTGTCACTAATGCAACCTGCATCATCTTTCATTGAAGCACCTTCACACAAGATCTGCAGGGAAATAACAAACTCAACTTACGATTTCAGTTCTTCCTCCAGCCACACACACGCATCCAGATCAAGATGATTGGTGGGCTCATCCAACAGCAGCATGAAGGGTTTAATGAACAACGCCCTGGAACATGGTAAAAAGCATAGCAATTAGCAATGATGGATTGCAGATAGTGAACTAACAAATGGTTCAGTGTTTTCAACTTGCACCATGGTTACACCACCTTCACACCATACCATTCAGGTGGTGTGAGAAGAGGAGACACTGAGGTCCATGGTAATATCATTCCCACATCCTTTCTAAATTCAAATTAATGGTACTGGAATAAACATTGTAATTCACACGACCCTCTAGGTTGATTTAACATTGAATGCAATGTTGACATTCATTTCTATAGGAATAGGATACAAGACCAGGGATGTGATGTGAGAGCTTAGAAGGCACTGGTGAGACTTCACTTGGAGCCCAGGTACAGTTTTGGGCTCCTTATTTAAGGAAGGATGTGCTAGCATTGGAGAGGGGTCAGAGAAGAGTCACAAGAATGATTCCTGCTGTTCTGTATGCACTCACACAATTAAGACTCGGAGACATGCTGCTTTCTCATCCTTTACTTCTATTAGACTAACATGGCTACTGACACACAAGGTTATATATGGAAGGTGACATCATACACTCATCAGTAATTATAAAAGGTAAAGTATTTAATAATAATCAGGACACAATCCTTAAAAGGTGGTGGTCTTTCTCTTTTGGACCGTCTTGGTGTGGTTTGCTGTGTGGGTCTTTGCTTGGGACCTGTAGTCGGGTCAGCGGTCAAGTCGGCGGCAACTGCCCGCCTTTGTTGCCTCCTGGCTGCCTCAGATACTGGACTCCTCAGCTCCGTGGCCATCTCTGCCCCCACCCACCCCCCCACCCCGGTCTGAGGGGTGGGGTAGTCAGGGGAGGCCACAGCAGGTCTGGTTCCACTTCCTCCAGTTCATGAGGAAGTTCATGGACCTTAGTGTCAGTTAATGCATGTAAATGGTCCATGTGTTGCTTCTACAATCTGTCCCCTACTAGAACAGGGGCTCAATTTTTGTAAGATTACCTTTACCACCCATGGATCTTTGTATTGTCTATAATCTTGTACCAGAACTGTCTTGCCCACTTCCAATGTTCTTCCCATGGATCTTTGCATTGTCTATAATCTTGTACCAGAACTGTCTTGCCCACTTCCAATGTTCTTCCCATGGATCTTTGTATTCTCTATAATCTTGTACCAGAACTGTCTTGCCCACTTCCAATGTTCTTCCCATGGATCTTTGCATTGTCTATAATCTTGTACCAGAACTGTCTTGCCCACTTCCAATGTACTTCCCACGGATCTTTGTATTCTCTATAATCTTGTACCAGAACTGTCTTGCCCACTTCCAATGTTCTTCCCACGGATCTTTGTATTCTCTATAATCTTGTACCAGAACTGTCTTGCCCATTTCCAATGTTCTTTCCACGGATCTTTGTATTCTCTATAATCTTGTACCAGAACTGTCTTGCCCACTTCCAATGTTCTTCCCACGGATCTTTGTATTCTCTATAATCTTGTACCAGAACTGTCTTGCCCACTTCCAATGTTCTTCCCATGGATCTTTGTATTCTCTATAATCTTGTACCAGAACTGTCTTGCCCACTTCCAATGTTCTTCCCATGGATCTTTGTAATGTCTATAATCTTGTACCAGAACTGTCTTGCCCACTTCCAATCTTCTAGCTGAGGTTTGTGATGATGCTGTTTTGTTTTCTTTGTTTGTTTTTTGGTTTTTTTTTTAAAACAATCAGAGACCCAGATCTGGATGAACTGTGGGCAGCCTGGTCCGCAGGTTGCGGCCAAACATTAGTTCTACTGGGGTGCACTTTGTGGTAGAATGCGGCGTGTTTCTGTACCCCAATAGGAAATCTGCAATTTTGTGTGATAGGTGATAGGGTACAGACAAAATATCTCATATTGTTGTCACCCATAATATTTTTTTTTAATGTTCAAATGTAAATTGAGGCCCATTGTCCATAAGTAATTCATGAAGCAACCCGTAAGTGGCAAAGATAGCTCGTAGACAGTCAATCGTGGGATCTGCTTTCGTGTTATTCAGCTGTGAAACTACTCGCAATTTGGAGTGTGCGTCCACAGCTGTTAGGAAAGTTGCACCCATGAATGCTCCAGTGAAGTCTACATATATCTGATGCCCAGGGTTTGGATGGTCATTTCCGTGGGTTTACTTCGGCTTGCAGCATTTTTGGCTGCATTGACTGACATATTTTGCATTCTCTCACTGTTGTTTCAATGTCTCTGTCTATGGAGGGCCACCAAACATGCATCCAGGCCAGTGCCTTCATTCGGACCATTCCCGGATGGTTGTGGTGCAGTTCTGATAACATGGTAGTTTGGCATTTGGCTGGAATAATTGTACGGGTAACCCATAGTAAACATCCTTCTTCAACTGATAGTTCATAGTGGTGTGTGTGGTAAGGCTTTAGATCTTCTGGGATGACTTCAGATTCAGGCCACCCATTAAGGGTGAAGTATAGGATTTTGCTTAATGTTGCCTCTTTTTGGGTTGCCTTTCTGATCATCTGGGCTGTAACAGGCAATTGTTGAAGTTGATGGTTGCCGACTCTGCTGTCCATTTAATAATTTCTTCTCGTTGTTATGTCTCGGTAGCGGTATGCGTGATAAGGCATCTGTCTGGCTGTTGAGTGTTCTTGGTTTATACGCCACTAGTAGCATGGACCATCTTTGAATTGTGGCTGCAGCTAATACTGGTCTACCTTTGTGTGGCCCCAGAATTAAACTAAGAGGCTTGTTGTCTGTGATCAAGGTGAATTTTCTTCCATAAAGATATTGATGGATTTTTCTTTTTAAAAAAACTGCAAAAATTGTCAATCCTTTTTCTGGTCGGGCGTAATTGTGTTCGCTTGTGGTTAATGTTCGCGACCTTTTTCTGTGATTTGGGATAGTACCGCTCCTAGTCCCACTGGTGAAGAATCCATGGCGAGTGTTACTTCTTTACTAGGGTCATAGTGGATCAGCACCTTATTTGTTGACGTTAGTATTTCCTTTAGTTGATCCACTGTGTTTTTAGTTTCGGTGTTCCAATACCATGTTTGATCTTTCTGGTGTAATTGGTACGGCGGGCTGCGTAGTGTAGACATATTAGGGATATGTTTTCAGTAGTGATGAGCAAGTCCTAGAAAGGGCGGTAATTCTGATTTTTTGGAATTAATTCACACCCCTTTGTTGTCGATTGCAAACCCAAGGTATGTTACTGAGGGGTGCATGAAGATTTGTCCTTTCATAATCATATATTAGCCTGCTGTAGTCTGGTTAAACCTTTTGAAGGTTTTGTACGTATTCACTGCCGTTTCGGACCGTGATGATGATATCATCTAGGTAACATGTAGTCATTTGGGTCATTGTTGCTTGAAAAAAAAACAGGTGGTGTTGAAATTCAGTAAAAGCATCTGTGTATTGGTGAATAGTCCCAGATGGGGATTGATTGTCACATATTCCCTTGATTTTTTTTGTCCAATTCCTATCTGTTGATATGCTCGTGACAAATCTAATTTTGTGAATTTTTGCCCTCCGTTTTAGTGCTTGGAACAATTCTTCTGCCATTTCAGAGCTGCAGACCTCCACAATATTGTGGGCTACGCAGTAGTGGTTAAACTGTTCTATGTCATTATCCCAACTTTCTTCTACTTCACTGAATTCCCTACACTTTCTCTCCACCATCTTAGCGTGCTTTTGCCTTGATCTGTTGGTGGAAATTTGTTGGGGTTGTTAGGTAATCACTTTCTACCTTTATTCTGTTGTTTTCCTTCTTACACTTGGTGCAAGTAGTATGTGTAGTTTGTTTCCTTCCTGCTGTTCTGTATGCACTCACACAATTAAGACTCGGAGACATGAAGCTTTCTCATCCTTTACTTCTATTAGACTAACATGGCTACTGACACACAGGACTAAATATGGAAGAGTGACATCATGACGTGGGTGTCATGATGTCCAGCAGAGGGCAGGATTCTTCCCAACACCTGGAATGAATGGATTAGTATATGAGGAATGTTTGACGGCTCTCAGTTGTACTGTGGGAAAATAAAGGAATGGGAAAACTTTAAAAGGCATCAAAGGACAATTAAACAAGAAATAAGGAAAGGAAAGAAGGATTCTGAAGGTAAATTAGCACAAAAATAAAAACAGATACGAAACATTTTATAAATATAAAAAGCAGAAGAGAGTGGCTAGAGTCAACACAAGTCGCTTGGAAGATGAGAAAGGGAGATTGATATTGAGTAATGAGGAAATGGCCAAGGCATTGAACAAATATTTTTTGTCAGTCTTCATGGTGGAAGACACATCCAGCCTGCCAAAGAGTGGTGATAGGGATGCGAAGTCCTCGATAAAATAATTGTTACAAAAGAGATAGCGATAAGCAAACTAATAAAACTGAAAGCGGACAAATCCCCTGGTCCTGATGGGATGCATCCCAGGGTACTGAAGGAAATGGCAGGAGTTATAGTCGATGCATTGTAGTCATTTACCAAGATTCTCTGCATTCTGGGCTGGTCCCAGCAGATTGGAAGACAGCAAATGTCATGCCATTTTTTAGAAAGGAATGTAGGCAGAAGACAGGTAACTATTGGCCAGTTAAACGTCTGTAGTTGGGAAGATGCTTGAAGCGGTTATGAAATAGTGAGACATTTAGAACAAAGAACATTTAGAACAGCAGTGAGTTGCAGCATGGATTCAGAAAGGACAGGTCTTGTTTGACAAACTTGCTGTCTTTGAGGATATAATGGGTGCTATAGATAGAGGGAACAGGTTGATGATGTATATTTGGATTTCCAGAAGGCATTGGATAAGGTGCCGCACAAAAGACATCAATAAGATACAGATGAATGGAGTGGGGGGGGGGGGGGGGAGTATATGGGCATGGATTGAGGATTGGTTAACTGACAGAAGGCAGAGTTGGGATAAATGGGTGTTTTTCTGATTGACAGACAGTGGTAAGTGGGGGGGGGGGGGGGCGCAGGGGTCAGTGCTGGGCCCACAGCTGTTCACCATTCACAGTGATGATGTGGAAGAGGGGACAGAGGGTCGTGTAGCCAAGTTTGCGGATGATACTAAACTGAGTGGAAAAGCAAATTGGACAGAGGATGTGGAGAGGCTGCAGAAGGTTATAGTTAAGTTAGGTGAGTGGGGAAAGGTCTGGTAGATGGAGTACAACGTTAGTAAATGCAAGATCATCCACTTTGGCAGGAAAAATAGAAGAGCCGATTATTATTTAAATGGTGAAAAACTGCAGCATGCTATAGTGCAGAAGGATTTGTGCATGAATCACAAAAAATTGGGTTGCAGGTTCAACAGGTTATTAAGAAAGCAAATGAAATGCTGGCCTTCATCACTAGAGGAATTAAATTCAAGAGCAGAAGTGGGGGGGGGTCCATGCTGCAACTGTACAAGGTACTGGTGAGGCTGCACCTGGAGTACTGCGTGCACTTCTCATCTCCATACTTGAAGGATAGACTGGCCTTGGAGGCCAGGTTGATTCCAGAGATGAGGGGGTTGACCTATGAGGAGAGACTAAATCGTCAGGGATTATACTCATTTGAATTCAGAAGAATGAGAGGAAATCTTATAGGAGCATATAAAATTATGAAAAGGAAAGATAAGATGGAAACAAGAAAATGGTTTCCTCTGGTAGGCGAGACCAGAACTAGGGGACACAGCCTCAAGATTTAGGGGAGTAGATTCAAAACTGAGATGAGGAAAAACTTTTTCCCAAAGTAGTGAATCTATGGAATTCTCAACCCAGGGAAGCAGTTGAGGCAACTTCATTAAACATATTTAAGGTTCAGATAGATTTTTACATAAAAAAGGAATTAATGGATATGGGGAAAAGGCAGAGTTGAGTCAATGATCAGATCAGCCGTGATCTCATTGAATGGCGGAGCAGCCTCGATGGGCCGGGTGGCCAATTCCTGTTCCTATTTCTTATGTTCTTATGTACTCCTTGGCATTCAAAAGGAGGAACTTCAAAGAAGCATTTCCTATGCTAAAAAGCCTGGACAGAATAGATGTGGCAAAGTTGTTTCCCATGGCCGTGGAGTCCAGGACAAGAGAGCAAAACTTAAAAATTGAAGGGTGTCCACTTAGAACAGAGATGCAGAGGAATTTCTTTAACAAGAAGGTAGTGAACTTCAAATTTGCTGCCTCAGGCCAGGTTGTTGTGTGTGTTTCGGGCAGAGATTGATAGGTATCTTAATAGTCAAGGTATCAAAGATTATAGGGAGAAGGCAGGAGAGTGGGGCTGAGTGGGAAATGGATCAGCTCCTGATGGAATAGCAGGGCAGACTCCACAGGTCAAAGAGCCTACTTCTAGGCCAAAATCTTATGGCCTTTTATCGACATGAACAAAGGGTTGTCAATTAAAAATCAGGAGCTGGATAAGGTTACCTGGCCCCTCAACTCTGTTGTTTAATAAGATGAAAGGTGATGTAATTCTAAACTCAATTAGGAGAAACTGCACAAGACTGGAGCATAGGCTTCCAACGGTCAAATGCTGCCCATCCCCATTACACATCAATTCAAATTCCAACAAGCGCTTTAGAGTTGAGTGGAACCAACTTTTTTTTTTAAAAATTAACACATCACAAATTGTTTTGAATTGAACAAGCAGTTTATATGCTTTTGAACTTCATGACTGAGGGAGGAACACTAGCCACAACACCAGTCTGGGATGTTAAAGGATCTTTCACAACTGGAAAGCCTGGATTCAATGACAGTTAATCAACACACACATGGAGCAATGTGCCCCTCACCAACTGCAACCTCGTTCTCATCTAATGTCAGTGGCCTTTCCCTCTCCTCATCAAAAAACCTACCTCTGCCATTGTTTCCACAAGGTTGAGGAAGACCAGAGCCACACGACCGTTAGAGAAAGATTTATGCCTCATCTATCTTAGATGGGCTACCCGAGCCTTTGAGGCACCAAGTCTCAATCCCTCCTTTCCTTTACCTGGCAAGTGCCACTCTCATTCTCCAGCCTCCACTGAAATCCTTCATCTTCTTCCGCTGCATGGCGGGCGAAAACCCAAGACCGTGCAGAATCCGCGATGCTCGCACTTCTGCCTTGTCTGCATCTAATTCTTCCAGGCGCTCGTAGATTTGTAGAAGCTTCTCACATTCAGCTGGATAGGTCGGGAAAGGAAAGAAACATTGAATCTCAAAAAGTCACACTGGATGACAAGTAATCCCAATTATGATCCCACTAGGGTTAGCACGATACTATTGTAATGCCAGCAACCCAGGTTCAAATCCGGTGTTGTAAGGAAGTTTGTACTGTTACAAGCCCAGAGGACCCCAAAACCCAGCAGCAATAGATATTCACCAAGAAACCTAATGGGTTTCTTAAACCCTAAACCTTTCACTCTAAAGGTACCTAATCTAAGTAGAAGGAGCCTACTCATATTTACTCTAGACCCCCTCAATTTTGTAAACCTCTATCAAATCTCCCCTTATTCTATGTAAAGTCCTAATCTTTCCCTGTACCTCAACTCCTGAGACCCAGTAAATTTTCTCTGCACTCCTTTGATCTTACTGACATCCTTCCTGTAGTTTGGCAACCAGAACTCCACACAATACTTCAAATTTGGCCTCACCAATATCTTAAAACAATTGACTCCTGTACTCAATACTTTGATTTATGAAGGCTAAGATGCCAAAAGCTTTCTTTATAACCCTGATTATCTATGACACCAATTTCAAGCATTATAACATGTATTCATGTCATAAATAAAATTTTAATTTTATATTTTGGGATAACCGACGAGTTGGTATTTAAACATGCACAGCAAAAGGCTAATCATCTGACAGACTGATACCTTCTGAATGTTAGCGGCTATGTCAAGGCTGCATAGCACATGAACTCGTCTCACCACAACATGATGACTATATCACTATGCCAGGGAGCTCTTGGAGCTTGGATTCGGGTCATGGAATTTGTTTAAACAGGTGGCCAGTCTATGCAGAAAAGTTCTGAGTGGTAACTGCCAACGTCCGGTGTTGCTGACAGTCACAAAGACTTAAAAACGGTTTGAAAATATTTGCCCTGGCTGAACATGTTACACTTCTGTACCTGCCCAGCACTGAAGCCACATGAAATTTACTGCCTCATGGCCATCAACTCCCCAAGATTCTTTCTTCCACAATATAGAGGCAACTTGCTGTATCCAATTAACTTATCAGCATAACTTTGGGTTGCAAAAGGAAGCCAGAGCATCTAAGGGATACTTGTGGAATGAGTTGCCAGATGAAGTGGTGAATGTGGACTCCAATTTGGCATTTAAGAAAAATTTGGATACAGGGTTGGGAGAGGTATAAAGGATTGGGACCATAAAAATAACAGTTCAGAACTGTCTCGATGGGCCAAAGGGACTGTTATATTGCTATAGATTTCTATGGTTCCAGGTGTAATGACAGAGCATGCTCTGCACAAGGCAGTATCCAATGTCAGGACTGAACCCAGTTCACTGCAGCTAAAGAGACAGCAGCATTATCTGCTGTGCCACTTTGCTGTCAAGTCCTACATTAATGTCAGGTCAACATTTTTCCCTACAGATGCCATGTGACCTGCTGAGTGCAGTCAACAATTTGTTTTAGACATACAGCGCTACAACAGGCCCTTCGGGCTCACAACCCCATGCTGCTCAAATTCACCTTATTTACCCTGGTACGTTTTGAACGTTGGGAGAAAACTTGAGCGCCTGGAGCAAACCTACACCAATAACAGGCGAATGTACAAACTCCTTACAGACAGTGCCAGGTTTGAACCCAAATTGCTGCACTATAACAGCGTTGCACTGCTACGCTAACTGTTCTGCCCATTTTAGATTTCTTTGATTCAACTTTTATCATAACCAACACAAAATTTGGAGCAAAAGCCAAAAGGTAGTTACAATCTTCATGGGCCAGGCGCTCTGCCTCTTTCTCCAACTGGACACGCTCCTTATCAACCTCAATCACACAATCCAGCGGAGTTTTGTCACTTGGCGGCATTTCTCGTGTCAGGTGGTAAATGTCGATGTGTTCTGGTATTGGCAACTCCCGTTGACCCAGAGCAGATAGCAGCATGGATTTGCCTGCAAGGGAGAGAGAGGTCAACATTAGCAAAGTGCAAAATCTGCTTTGTATAAATGACTTGGAGAAAGAAGTTTGCAGATGATACAAAGGTTAGAGGGGTTGTTGATAGCAAATTTGTCATTGGTCACATCAGGGTATTGTCCAGGATACAAAAAAGTGGCAGATGGAGTTCAATCCAGTTAAGTATGAAGTGATGCACTTTGGAAAGTGGAACGTGAATGTGGAGCAAGCGGTTAAGGCAGGATTCGTAACAGTGTGGAAGAACAGAGATCTTGGGGTCCAGGTCCACAGATCCTTCAAGGTTGCTACACAAGTAGGGTGGATAAGAAGCCATATGGTATATTGGTGTTGATTATAGTTAGAGGAAAGTGTTAGTCATGAAGTTAATGTTGGAGGTCTATAAAAATGTGGTTGGAGCATACCTAGAGCATTGCATTCAGTTCTGGTTGCCCCATTATAGGAAGAATGTAGGAGTCTCAGAGAGGGAGCAGTGGAGATGTAGAAGGATGTTGACTGGATTGAAGAATGTGTCATGAAGCAAGGTTGATTGAGCTAAGGGTTTTTTCTTTGGAGCAACAAAAGACAAGAGGTAACTTAGAGGGATACAAGATTGAGGGGCATAGACAGACAAGTCCCTGCAGTGCATTGCATGGGGTAGTGATGGAGACTGCTACATAAGTGACATTCAAAAGACTGACAGGTACACGTATGTGATAGAGGTGGGGAAGGATTAGATAGTTGTGAAGTAGTTTTACATAGGTCGGCACAATACCGTGGGCTGAAGGGCCTGTACGGTGTTGTGATGTCCTATCCTAAACTGGCAAATCTGTCGCTCCCTTTGGGAACAAGGTTCACAAGCTCTGGGAGATCTGAAAAAGTAACTCTAGCTTTATTTATTGGGTTTCAGTTTCAATTGACAAGTTTCAGATGCCGACGTCTCAATTATTACATATTTCACCCCCAGCATGGCCAAAGACTTGATTCAATGACTTTGGAGGTTCCTACAAATCACATACATGCTGCACCATTGTAGCCAGGCACATAGTGGAGTCCATTATGGAAAAGACCACAGCCTTTTCCCAAAAGGTTGTTGACACATTGCAGCAAAGACCCTGTAACAAACCAACTTGGAAACTGCTGGATTTGAAAACTCTATAAAATAGAGATGAGCAACCTTGAATTCAGCAATGCTATTGAGCTTCAGACTTACAAAAACTTTCCAGGAACTTGTCCCAACTTTCTGACCAACTATGATCTTACCTGTGCCATTGAGACCAATCAGTCCATAACGGCGGCCAGTATTCAGCTCCAGTTTGGTGTCACTCAGTAGCTCCTGACCATGGAACGTAAGCGATAGGTTAATAATATGAATGTCTGTACTGTTAGGATGAGAGGCCAGTACCCCTGTGACTGCCCGAGCTGCTGCTTTCTTCAGCTCAAACTCATCCAACTCATTGATAATCTGCGCCAAATCTGTAAAAAGAGAAGTTGCATTACAAGACATGGAGGAGTGCTGTTAACCAAGGAAGGTTAAGGCCTAAAGCTCCTGGAGGATTCAAAACTGGTTGATGAGTTGGCAGTTAATTCTTAAAGAATTGGGCACTTGCACGTTTTAAAATGGCATCATGTTAGATTTTTGAGTAGCCATCGAGTTCAACAGGTCTATGCCCCCTTGCTCTTCTTTCCCCCTTAACATATCCCTCAACTTCTTTCTCTCTGAACCAGCTTCACCACCAGTTCCCACAGTAGCAAGTGCCACTTTCCCAGTACTCTGGATTTAAGCTCTGATGAATTGCGTATTGGAATTTGTGATAACATTGAAGACTCTTAGTTCAGACCATTGCAAAAGGGCAGCGCAGATGGCGTAGCGGTTAGCACAATACAATTACAGCGCTAACAATCAGGACCAGAGTTCAAATCCTGCACTGACTGTAAAGAATTTGCACGTTATCCCAGAGTCTACGTGGGTTTTCCCTCGGGGACCCCAGTTTCCTCCCACCGTTTGAAACATACCGGGATTGTAGGTTAATTGGGCGGGATGGGTTCATGGGCCAAAATGGCCTGTTACTGTGAATTATGTCTAAAAAAAAATTAAAGTTTGAAATCTTTAGGATCCCTCAACACCCTTCAAACTTTAAAATCCATTCATCTTTTCAAAAAGGGTGTTCTGGCTGCTGTGAAGTAGCTCGGTGGTTACATTACTGCATGTAGCCACAGCCAGAGACAGGTTCAAATCCAACGTGGAAAATGTGGAATTGCTGCACTGAAATTAATCTAGAATTAAGCAGCTGGAAGTATATTTTTAATTTTTGAAATATAAATTTATGAATTGCTGCTATGTTCCAAATGAAGTGACCCAAAGTACCACAGAATATCCAAAAGGAAAATATTGCACATGCTGAAAGATGGATGGATTCCTATTTTTATGGAAACATTAGACCAAGCATCAACAACTCATACTCTTCCAGACTCATTTTCAACAGCAATAATTATTGTGATACCAGAAGATAGAGATCCTTTAAAACCTTCATCGTATTTTACAAAATACTTGCCAAAATATTGATGAATAGAATTACTAAATTATAGCCCAAATTAATAAACATGGATCATACAGGATTTGTGAAAAAGAAACAATTGACAGACAACATGGCTATCTATATTCATTAGTATTATACATTTAGCACAAAAAAAAGGAAAGATGAGGGTAGGAATAGCCCTAAATGCAGAAGAAGCATTTGATAGATCTGAGTGGGACTTATTGTTTAAAATCCTAAATAAATTTGGGTTTGGTCAAACTTTTATACACTAGATCAAGGCCCTATATAATAATTCTAAAGCGAAAGTGCCCCGTAGAAACTGATGGACAAATGTCTGCTCCATTTCAATTGGCAAGGTTTAGCAGACAAGGCTGTCCCTAATCCCTAGCTGTTTATTTTAGCTATAGACCCACTAGCAGAGGTAATTAGAAGTGATTTAGAAATTAAGGGGTTGAAGGTCTGTCAGGAAGAGAATAAAATGAGTTTATTTGCAGATGGCGTATTAATATATCTGACAGAACCGGAGACTTCATTACGGAAATTACATCCAAATCTGTAAGAATATGGTAAGATTTCAGGTTATAAAATAACTTGGGACAAAAGTGAAATTATGCCCCTTACACAAGGAAATTATAGCCTTTGTTGGCCAAAAGAGGTAATTAAATATTTAAGGATCCCGATATATAATAATATAAACAATTTACATAAACGGAATTTCTCATCATTACTTAAAAAAGTTGAAAACGATTTTTTTTTTAAAATGGACAACCTCCCAATAATGTTAGTAGGATGAAGATGAATATTTTTCCCACAAACACAATATATTTTTTAAACCTCACCAATACTATTACCACAAAAGTTTTTTCAAGAATTAAATAAACATACAAGAAAAGGTAAAATGTCAAGATTTTCTATAGAAAGATTAATGTGGAAATATGAATCAGGATGTTTACAACTTCCTAACTTTAAGAATTATTATCAAGTGGCTCAAATGCTATTACTTGCTTCTTTTTTGAGGGATCAGGAAAATCGGCATGGGTCAAAATAGAGTTGGATAAAATAGGGAAAATAGCAGAGGAATTTATACACAAATGGGATTCAAAGTTAATAACTGGCACAGAAGAAGCACATTGTTAAAACATTTGATTATTACTTGAAATAAAATAAAGAACAAAATTGGAACAGAAAGTATATCACCTAAGAACACTTTTTTTAATTAATTTTTTTTTCCACACTATAAACCATATTGACCAAGATACATACAGACATTTTTTCTCTTGAATATATAGTATCATTTTCTCCCCCTTTTCCCCCCTCCCTCCCTCATCCCCCTCCCCATTTATTTGAAGTTCAATCTATAAGATACATTAAACCCGTTAAACAATGTTGTCACTCAATAAAAATAAACAAGAAATTTTACTGAGTCACATCTGTTCGTTGTCTTCTCCTTCTGTCATTTTAGGTGATGGAGGTTCATGGTAGGATTTCTCTATTGTGTTTCATGTATGGCTCCCATATTTGTTCAAATATTATAATATTATTTCTTAAATTATGTTATTTTTTTTCTAATTTAATACATTTATTCATTTCTATGTACCATTGTTGTATTCTAAAAGTTATCTTCTAATTTCCAGGCTGACATAATACATTTTTTTGCTACAGCTAGGGCTATCCTAACAAATCTTTTTTGTGCTCCATACAAATCGAGTCCAAATTCTTTGTTTTTTATATTACTTAGGAGGAAGATCTCTGGGTTTTTTGGTATATTGCTTTTTGTGATTTTATTTAATATCTGGTTTAGATCTTCCCAAAATTTTTTCACTTTCTAACATGTCCAAATTGCATGAATTGTTGTTCCCGTTTCCTTTTTACAGCGAAAACATCTGTCTGATACTGTTGGGTCCCATTTATTTAACTTTTGAGGTGTGGTGTATAGCCTGTGTATCCAGTTATATTGTATCATGCGTAACCTCATGTTTATTGTATTTCTCATAGTTCCAGAGCATAGCTTCTCCCACGTTTCATTCTTTATCTTTATGTTTAGATCTTGTTCCCATTTTTGTTTAGGTTTACCGTTTGTTTCCTCGTTCTCCTTTTCTTGCAGTTTGATGTACATGTTTGTTACAAATTTTTTAATTATCATTGTGTCTGTAATCACATATTCAAAATTGCTTCCTTCTGGTAACCTCAGACTGTTTCCCAATTTGTCCTTCAAGTAGGTTTTCAGTTGGTGGTTTGCAAACATTGTATCGTGAGCTATATATTTATCCTTCATTTGTTCAAAGGATAATAATTTATTTCCCGAAAAACAATTTTCTATTCTTTTGATCCCTTTTCTCTCCCATTCTCTGAAGGAAAGGTTATCTATTGTGAAAGGGATTAGTTGATTTTGCGTCAATATTAGTTTTGGTAGTTGGTAATTTGTTTTATTCCTTTCTACGTGAATCTTCTTCCGAATGTTGAGCAGATGATGCAATACTGGTGAATTCCTACGTTGCACCAATTTTTCATCCCATTTATATAGCATATGTTCAGGTATCTTCTCCCCTATTTTATCTAGTTCTAATCTCGTCCAATCTGGTTTTTTCCCTTGTTTGATAAAAATCTGATAGGTATCTTAATTGTGCGACTCTACAATAATTCTTAAAGTTTGGTAGTTGTAAGCCTCCTTGTTTGTACCATTCTGTTAATTTATCTAGTGCTATCCTCGGTTCCCCCCTTTCCATAAGAATTTCCTTATTATTTTCTTTAGGTCCTTGAAGAATTTCTCTGTTAGGTGAATTGGTAATGACTGAAATAGGTATTGTATCCTTGGGAAAATGTTCATTTTAATACAGTTTATCCTTCCTATCAGTGTTAGTGGTAAGTCTTTCCAATGCTCTAAGTCGTCTTGGAATTTTTTCATTAATGGATGATAATTGAGTTTATATAGATGGCCGAGATTTTTATTTAGTTGTATACCTAGGTATCGCATTGCTTGTGTTTGCCATCAAAATGGTGATTCTTTCTTAAACTTTCTGAAATCCACATTATTCATTGGCATTGCTTCACTTTTATTTGCGCTGATCTTGTTCCCCGATACTTCTCCATATTCCTTCAATTTCCTATGTAATTGACGTGGACATTTACCCCCTCCATAAATCTTCGTCCGCAAAGCCAAGCCAAAGAAGATTATAAGGTCATCTGCAAATAGACTGATTTTATATTACTTCTCTTTTATTTTTATCCCTCTTATTTTATTTTCTGTATTTATCAGTTCTGCTAGTGGTTCTATAGCTAACGCGAACAGTGAGGGAGATAGTGGACATCCCTGCCTTGTTGATCTGCTTAAGTTAAATTGTTTTGATATATATCCATTTACTGTCACTTTTGCCAATGGCCCCTTATATAATGCTTTAATCCAATTAATATATTTCTCTGGTAGGCTGAATTTTTGTAGTACTTTGAATAAATAATTCCATCCTACTCTGTCAAAGGCCTTCTCTGCGTCTAAAGCAACCGCTACTGTTGGAGTTTTGTTTCCTTCTACTGCTTGAATTAAGTTAATAAATTTACAGATATTGTCCGTTGTTCGTCTTTTTATAATAAATCCAGTTTGATCTAGTTTTACTATTTTTGGTACATAGTCGGCCAATCTGTTTGCTAATAGTTTAGCTATTATCTTATAATCTGTGTTAAGTAGAGATAATGGTCTATATGACGCTGGTGTTAGTGGATCTTTCCCTGTCTTTGGTATTATTGTAATTATTGCTGTTTTGCATGAATCTGGTATGCTTTGTGTTTTATCAATCTGGTTGATTACTTCCAGGAGGGGAGGAATTAATAAGTCTTTAAATGTTTTATGGAATTCTATTGGGAATCCATCCTCTCCTGGTGTTATTGTTCTGTAGTTTTTTTAATATCTCCTGTAATTCTTCTATTTCAAATGGTTTTATTAATTTATTTTGCTCCTCTGTTTGTAATTTTGGTAGTTCAATTTTAGTTAGAAATTCATCTATTTTGTCTTCTTTCCCTTCGTTTTCAGTTTGATATAGTTGCTCATAGAATTCCCTGAATTTTTCATTGATCTCCGTTGGATTATATGTAATTTGTTTGTCCTTTTTCCTTAATGCCAATACCATTCTTTTAGTTTGTTCTGTCTTAAGCTGCCACGCTAGAATTTTGTGCGTTTTTTCTCCTAGCTCATAATATTTGTTTTGTCTTCATTATGTTCTTCTCCACCTTATATGTTTGTAGTGTTTCATATTTTATTTTTTTATCTGCCAATTCTCTTCTTTTAGTTGTATCTTCCTTCACTGCTAATTCTTTTTCTGTATTTGTTATTTCCCTTTCCAACTGTTCTGTTTCCCGATTGTAGTCCTTCTTCATCTTAGTTACATAACTTATTATTTGCCCTCTGATGAACGCTTTCATTGCATCCCATAGTATAAACTTATCTTTCACTGATTCCGTATTTATTTCAAACTACATTTTAATTTGTCATTCAATGAATTCTCTAAAATCCTGCCTTTTAAGTAGCATGGAGTTTAATCTCCATCTATACATTCTTGGTGGGAAGTCCTCTAACTCTATTGTCAATATCAGGGGTGAGTGGTCCGATAATATTCTACCTTTATATTCTGTTTTTCTAACTGTCTTGCATGCGAGCTGATAACAGGAATAGGTCTATCCTTGAGTATGTTTTATGTCTACCCGAATAATATGAATATTCCTTTTCCTCTGGGTGTTGTTTCCTCCATATATCCAAAAGTTGAATTTCTTGTATCAATTTAATTATAAATTTGGTTACTTTGTTCTTTCTGTTAGTTTTTTTTCCAGTTTTATCCATGTTTGAGTCCAAATTAAGGTTAAAATCCCCTCCTATTCGTATGTTCCCTTGCGTATCTGCTATCTTCAAAAAGATATCTTGCATAAATTTTTGATCTTCTTCATTAGGTGAATATACATTGAGTAAATTCCAAAATTCTGAATATATCTGACATTTTATCATTACATATCTCCTGCTGGATCTATTATTTCTATTTTGATTGGTACATTTTTATTGATTAATATAGCTACTCCTTTGGCTTTTGAATTATACGACGCTGCTGTTACATGTCCTATCCAATCTCTCTTTAATTTCTTGTGTTCCACTTCAGTTAGATGTGTTTCTTGTACGAATGCTATATTAATTTTTTCTTTTTTCTGTAAATTTAACAGTTTCTTCCTTTTGATTTGGTTATGTATTCCATTAATATTTAAATTCATATAGTTCAACATAGTCATTTCATACTTTGTTTATTTTTCCTTTCCGTTTCCTCATCACCACCTTCCCTTCCTATCCATTTCTGCTTTCTTTTTTTGAACACATTATAAGACAACATTTCTAAAACATAAAATATTTCCACTATTCTCCTATCTAAAATTCCTTTAACCCCAATAGTCCCTCCCATTTCTGAGTTGCCCTTTGTCCCTTGTCGGGCAACCACATCTCCCCTCTCCATTTGGATTTGCGAATCCGCTCGCAAGCGTCAACTGATTTTGCAGTGACTGTTATTCTTCCCCACCCAGCCCCCCCCAGAAAAGATTTTAATCTTCATATATAACAAAGGTCACTCTCTTAATTCGCTCCTTACTTCCTTTCTTCCCTTTCTTAGTTCTTATATATACTCTTTTTTATACACACACACACACACACACACACACACACACATATATATATATATACCTACATACACACATACATATAGTTCGTGGTCATTTTTGTTCTTCATCTTTCTGTCTGTTTTGTAGTTGTTCTGCAAATTTTCGTGCTTCTTCCGGATCCGAGAATAGTTTGCTTTGCTGCCCCGGGATAACTATTTTAAGTACTGCTGGGTATTTTAACATAAATTTATAATCTTTTTTCCATAGGGTCGTTTTTGCTGCATTAAACTCCTTCCTCTTCTTCAGGAGTTCAAAACTTATATCTGGATAGAAAAATTTTTTTTGACCCTTGTATTCCAGTGGTTTTTTGTCTTCTCTTATTTTCCTCATTGCTTTCTCCAATATATTTTCTCTTTTTGTATATCTTAGGAATTTTACTAGAATGGATCTTGGTTTTTGTTGTGGTTGTGGTTTAGGGGCTAATGTTCTGTGTGCCTTTTCTATTTCCATTTCTTCCTGTAATTCTGGTCTTCCTTGGACCCTGGGGATCCATTCTTTTATAAATTCTTTCATACTTTTGCCTTCTTCATCTTCCTTAAGGCCCACTATCTTTATATTGTTTCTTCTATTATAATTTTCCATTATATTTATCTTCTGAGCTAACAGCTCCTGTGTTTCTTTAACTTTTTTATCAGATTCTTCTAATTTCTTTTTTAAGTCATCTACTTCCATTTCTACGACTGTTTCTCGTTCTTCCACCTTGTCCACTCTTCTTCCTATATCTGTCATGATCATCTCTATTCTATTCATTTTTTCTTCTGTACTTTTTATTCTTCTTTTTATTTCACTGAATTCTTGTGATTGCCATTCTTTTACTGTTTCCATATATTCTTTAAAAAAAATATATCCATGTACTTGCCCTTCCCTTCATCTTCCATTTCTCCCTCCTCTTCTTCTGAGTCCACTCCAGGATCTGTGTCCTTTACCTCTGTCTCTTCTGGTTCTCTTGTTGGGTTGTTTGTTTTATTTTGTTGGGTATTTTTGTTCTTCTTATTTTTATTAGAAGTGTCTTGGTGTTGGTCTTCTTCCTCTGGGTTGGTCATTTGTTGTTTCTTTGATTTCCTATTTTTATTCTCTTCCTTCTTGTTCCCGTTATTTTCTATGTTCTCCCGTTGAGAGTCTTGCTGTCATGTTATACTCATCTGTTTCGGCTGTGGAGATTTACTCCTCAGCTGGTCCCCCCTCCCGTCGGTGTTGTTTTTGTCTTGTGCATCGCGCATGCGTGAATCCTCGCGTATGCTCAGTTGCGCACTTTTGTTTGGCTCCATTAGCCATCTTTGTAGTCCTGAGTTCGGGGTTTCCACTGACCTCAGGGAGCAGGCTTCTCTCTCCAGGGTGGGCTTCCTCGTCCCGGTAAGGCCTTCACCTTCCTCTTCCGACATCCTTCCTTCTTCTTTTCTTCCTGTTGTTTTTGGTTTTTCTTTCTTTGCTGCCATTTTCTCCATACTTTCACTTTGTTATGGTTTCTATGTTAGTGACTTTGTTTTTTCTCTACCTTTTTTTTAAACTTTTCTGGAGAGGGCTGGAATTCCCCTACCGGCCACTACTCCATCACATGACTCCTCCACCTAAGAACACTTTGATTCAAAATAATCTCATACCTTTTAGTAAAGATAAAAATGTTTATATATTTGATTTCATAATGGAATTAAAAATGTAGAAGGTTGTTATGAACAACTAAGTAATAAATATGGAATAACCCAGAATAAACTTTCTTGCTATCTTCAATTGAGAGGATATCTGCAGGAAAAGTTAGGTCCAACAATGTTCTTACCAGCTTGTGAGCTGGAAATTCTTCACAGGAGAGGTAATACTAAGAAATTTATCTCTGCAATACCTTTGATTACAAGCAGGCACTATTAAACAGGAAGTCCATAAATCTAGACAGAAATGGGAGCCAGATCTGAATATCACAACTGATGAATAAAGGTGATCAGATTCTTTGTCAAGATTGTATGACAAATACTAGAAATGTAACCCATAGATTAGTTCAATAATTATCTGCATCAATTATAGTTAATGCTGCAAAAATTGAATAAAATGAAATCAGATTTATCAGATCAATGTTTTAGATGCGGTGAAGAGATAATCTTTTTATACTGGACTTGGTCATGTTCCAAAGTAAGGTCTTTTTGGGTAGACTTCGGAAATTTTTTAGAACAGATTACTGGTACCATATTTCCATAAAATCTAGACCTATTTTTATTAGGAAATAGAGAAGCAACAAGACCCAAGTTAAAGTTATCATGTTATCAAGTGAAATTTATTAAAATAGCATTAGCGGTGGCAAGGAAGTGCATTGCAGTGACTTGGAAATCCGATGCATATTGAGGTATGGAGAGATGGAATGCAGAAATTGAAAGTTGAACTCCTTTGGAGAAAAATTACAGATAATTTAATAAATAAATATCCTGCCCTCTTTTTTTGTAAAACAAATTTGGAACCCATAGATGCAAAGTTTAGGGGTAGATATATAAAAATGTTCTTCCAGCCTCGAGACCTGTACTTCCAGTCTTCTTCTCCAAGGTTGTACAAACACTATGGGTTTCCAGTGTGTGAACCGACCCTTCGTGCAATCCAGGAAACTATTTTTCTTTCTTTTCTATATTTTATATAATTTTTTTCTTTTTGTATTTCTGAGTGGGGGGTATAAGAAGGGAGGGAGGGAGGGGAGGGCAAGGGTGGAGTAAACCGAGCATGTAATCATTGCAATTTTAAATTCAAATCAATATTTGTTTATTTGAAAGTTTATTAATTACATGTACGGAAAAAAAAATTTAATAACATTTTCAAAATGCCAAGACACATTTGATTCAATCATTTCAGGGAAGGATATTCTGTCACCTTTACTTGTATGCAACTCAGATCCAAAGGGCAGTTGAGTCATTACACTGAAATAAATGAGCCAGTTCAATACAGGGCAATTTGAGATGGGAAGTAAATGGCAGCCTGGCTACTAACAATTTCCTGCAAACAAACCTTTTCCTAATATTTGTGAACCTTAATTCCAGTATAATGGAGGCTCTTCCGACCAGACTCCCTACCTGCATCATGCCTAGAAGATCCATTGATCTGTGGCCTTTCAGAATTCTCCACTTCGTCTGTGCCAACGTCACCATTTTCCTCAGTGGCTTTAGGCCTTCGCTGACGAGCCTTTGCAGCTTCCTTCTTCTTAGCTGCCTTTTTTTTGGCCAGATCAGAAGGCATTGCACCTGCTGGTTTGTGTTACAGAGGGTGCAGAATCTGCCAAGAAAGAAAGTGTTTTGTTTTTAATATTAGGCCTTTCACTCAACTTGTCAGAAATCTCTGTGCCACGTTAGGGACACAGAATGATTCAAGATAGTTCACCACTGAAACAATCTGTGGCCCCAACACTGGTGAAGCTGAAACAGTCCTTTACCTGATCCTGTCCTGAGATTCCAGCTCCTCATCAATAACCAAGACACTGCCTGCACCCTGGTCATAATCTCTTCACACTGCTACCTTTAGGCAGAAGGTACAGAAGCCTGAAGTCCAGCACCTCTAGATGCAAGAACGGTTCTTTCCCCCCCCCCCCCACCAGCTCTCAAGCTCTTAAACCTCCCCAACCATAAAAAATTCTGGAACCAAATGGTCTGAATGTACTACTGAAACATCACTTATTTTTGCATCAGAAAGTAAAAGGGAACCAACTTCGTGCAAATTTTGGACCCTTCAAGGAAACCCGACCTATTGCTCCAACACACAGGCCATTTGAGCGGATCACATGATACGAGTGGAATAAGAACCCCAGAGGGTCTAAGATCAAATAGCAAAGAGAGCATGAAAAAACAGTTAAAATATTTCCTAGTGCATGAAAAAACAGTTAAAATATTTCCTAGTGGTGTGGGAAGAAACTACGAAGAAAGTGACAAAGAAAAATAAAGTGGCCACAAATAAAAAGCAAGGATTCAATTCCAAAAATAGGGGACTGAATCGAGGAGCCTCGTGAAGAAGAAAATGGTGCGGCCGCCTCGAGGACCGTGGAAGACGCTGGCCAGTCTACACAGTCAACAGAGCATGCCCAGGAGAGTCAAGGCCTAGATCAGCAAGCAGGCGGTAGGAGCCCTATGAAATGGCATGGGGAGAGGAGACTCGAGAACACCTCCCCCCCCCCCCACCCCCACGACTAGGGCACAAGGTCGGGCATTTTTGCGTGAGTTAAATAAATAGCGAAAGGCTGGGAAGCGCAGGGCGGAAAGCCCAAAATGATCCAGTATCAGGTCCACAGATGCGACGAGCAGCAGTGGGAGGTGCAACGACAGATCTGCTAGGGAAACGGAGGTGGCAGTAATGGCAGATGCCACTAGGCCAGGGGACCCAGTAATGAGACATGTTGGAGGCCCTGGGACATATGGATGGCAGATTATTTCAGGCTGTGGAAAGGAGAGCACAGGACGTGGCCCAGAAATTAAATGTTATGCAAGGGACCCTCACAGGTTCAATGGGGAGAATCATGGAGGTTAAAGACAGAGTGGGGACCAGTGAAGACATGTTAAGTAGGGTGGAGGTGAACTAGCTGCCCTGATATGGGAAGGAGAGCGAGTCTGGGGGAAGCTAGGTGCTTTGGAGAATTACAGTCACAAGAACAGTATTAAAGTTGTTGGGCTGAGGGGAGAAGCCCAGCAGACTTTTTCCAGAAATGGATTCCCAAAGTACTGGGAAAGGATACACTGGGGGAAAAGGTAGAGGTGGAGCAAGCAAGTAGGACACACCTTTAAAGGCCCAGTACTGCACAAAAACCCTGTTCGGTTCTAATAAAACTGGTACATTACCAGGAAAGGGAGAAAAATTTAGGGGCAGCGGCAGCCGGAGTGAGGAAAAGAGGGGAGGACGCGATGGAAATAGAGGGAAACAAGATATTCTTCTACCCTGATATTAGTGTAGCGCTTTTAGTGAAGAAAAGAGTTTGAGCCAGTTAAAAGACGGGTAAAGCAAAAAGGGTATGAGTGTGTCAAGACCTGCCACCCTGAAAGTTCTATTACTTGGGGGAAAGAAAAGTTTTATCAGAGCTGAGTAAGGCACAATAGTTTGCCAGAGAGCTACCTATGCTTGGGTGAGGCAAGAAAAAGAAAAGCAAGAGCAAACATGGGGACTAATGCAAGGCATTGTAAACAGTTGTTGTAAACTAAATATTTGGGTACGAATATAGACTAAAAAAAATGATACATGTGTAATGGGAATGGGAGAAGGGATCTTGGAGAACTCTGGAGTGGAGAAGGAGAGGAAGATGGATGAGAGAGTCGTGGATCACAGGCACTGAGTAATGGAGGGACATGCCGGCAGCAGGAAATAAATTCACGAAGGGGAGAATTAGGAGGAGGGATAGGGTAAGGAAACATGGTGAGAGGCTGGGGATTGGGATAACATCATGGGTTACTATTATTGTTTTTGTCTTTGTGTTTGTTTAACTTTCCCAGGGTTTGTTGTGGGCCTGGCGGGCAGGAACCACGGGCTGAATAAAAAATGTTGGATAGGGGGTGAACTTGGGATGGTGAAGGTACAGTGGAGACACCAGTCTGGGAGTCCCGATGGCTAAGAGTGTAAAATACATTAGCTTTAATGTTAATGGCCTGAATGGAACAGTTAAGAGGAAGAAAGTCCTAGCACATATTAGAAAAAAGGGGCAGATCTGGCCTTTCTCCAAGAAATGCATTTGATGGAGTGAGAGCCCCAAAAGCTAAAGAGATGTTGGGTGGGTGAGGTAATAGGCTCCTTGTTCAGTTCAAAGGCAAGAGGGGTGGCAATCCTGATAGGCAGAAATGTTCTGGTGAGAGGGCAGCATTTGGCCATGGAACACTGTCAGATATATTCAGAACCCTGAACCTTAGTGAAAGTTTATGCCCCTAACTTTGACAACGAAAAATTCATACAAGATACCTTCCTAAAATTGGCAGAGGGAAAGGAGAATATTTTGGTTGGGGGAGGACGACTTTAACTTTTGTCTGGACCTTGTCTTCGATAAATCAACTAAGAAAATAATTAAAACAAAAGCAGCGAACATTGGCTGTAGGAAGGAGATGAATCTGATGGATGTATGGAGGCGAAAGCATCCCAGGGAGAGGGACTATTCTTTCTTTTCAAAGCAACATAATTCCTAGTCTAGAATAATTTTTTTCCTGACCAGCCCATATAGAGGGTAGGATCATAGAAGCTGAGTAAACAGTGAGGCTCCTCTCAGACCATTCACCTATTATTAACAATAGAAATGTCAGACAAACACAATATGGTATACATACATTGGTGTTAAAAAAGCCAGAGTTTTGTAGTTTTGTAAGAGTGCAGATAAATATGTTCTGTGAGACCAACTGTGCCTCTACTCCAGATGTTTCTTTTATGGGATATGCTCAAGGCATACTTGAGAGACCAGATAATTGGGGACACTAAAACAGTTAAAAAAAATATGAAGGTGGTCAATGAATTAGAACAGGAGATTACTTGCTTAGAAAAAGACTTCCAAAAACCAGGTACAGAGGACCATTGCAGGTCTAGAACAAGTTACAAAAATGAAAGTACAATATGTATAGTATAGAAAAATGCCATAACGCAGTCAAAACAAAAATATTATGAATTGGGGGAGAGAGGCCACAAAGTCCTTTCTTGGCAGCTGAGGACAGAACAGGCAATGCAAACTGCGATTGGCAGGATCTTGTATAAACCAAATCAGAACTTACGGGAGGGCCTGATAAAACTAGTAAGTTCCTATCTAAATAGGAACTGCTAAGTTTAGATCCAGAAGAAAAAGATGGGTTAGATCTTCCCTTTACAGAGGAAGAGATAAGTATTGAATTCACTGCAAACTAAGTGTTCAGGATAGGATGGGTTTCCACCCAAGTTCTATAAAGAATTGAAAGATTTATTGATGCCTCTTTACATGGAGGTGGTGGACAACGCAATGGAGACCAAAATCATCCCAGAATCTTTTTCTGCAGCAATCATCAAAATACTCTTCTTATTGACCCATTCTTTGTTAAAGACAGATTACAAAATAATGGCCAAAGCCTTGGCAACTAGATTGGTGAACATTTGCTAAAGCTAATAAATACAAAGCAGGCTTTGTACAGAAGACAGGCAGCAGATAACATTGCCAGATTGTTGAGTGTCATCTCTGGCACAAAGCAGGGATGAGAGGGGCTGAGCTGTTGCCCTGGATGCAGAAAAGGCATTTGACAGATTGGAGTGGGACTTTTTATTTAAAGTGCTGGGAAATTTGGGGCTAGGAACAAATTTTATAAATTGGATAAGGGCACTTTACCATGCGCCCAAGGCTAAAGATGTGACCAATGGACAAATTTCCCCAGCCTTCCCACTGATAAGATCAAATTGACAGGGGTGCTCATTCTCTCCAGCTGTTTGTTCTGAACATGAAGCCATTAGCCAAGATCATTCGCCAGGATCCAGACATTAAAGGCTTCAGAACAGGCCAGGAAGAGCATAAATCTCTTATCTGAACATGATTTTCTGAATGTGTACAAATCCTATCCTGAAGTGTCCTTTCCATTAATTTCCCTCAACTGATATGATTCTTCCTGAACTAGAAATTCCTGCTTCATTTTTTTCCCCACATCTTGAACAAACATTAGTTACTTTCTAGCTCCTGTCACTAGAGGGGATGCAAAAATCTTTGTCACTCTTTGAAAATCTGCCATTGCTGAGGTGCAGCATTGCCCAGCAAAGGCTCATGGTCATAAAGCAATGGAAACCCTTAAGCTCAATGTTCTCACACACACTAGCCCCACCTGCCTGGGTTTGGCCAATACTCACTCTAAACCTATCCTATTCACACGTCTGTCCATCCAAAGGATTCTCAAATGTTGCAATCGTAACTGCCTCAACAATCTCCACCACAAGCTTGTTTCATACACACACCACCCTCATGTTCTCCCTTCACCTTAAACCCATGTCCTCTGGTTCTCTATTCTACCACTCTGGCCTAAAAACTCTTTGCATTCTCCAGGACCAAAGTACTGAGGGGTGTTCTAGCAGGCAGCATACAAAATAGACATAGAAAAAGATAGAATCTTTTTCCTACATTAGAGCATCAAAAACAAAAATGATTTAAAAGTTAAAAGATGTTTTAGAGTACACAATGAGAATTTTATCAGAGGATGTGATACCCAGAACACACCGCTAGAGAAAGGGGTGAAGTCAGATACATTCACTATGTTTAAGGAACATTTAGACAGATACTGAATAGGCAAGGCAGAGGAAGATATGGTGCTCGTGCAAGCAAATGGTATTAATGTTGATGGGCAAAAACGTTGTGCTGTATATCACTGTGCTCAAAAGGCCTCAGAAGTAGGTGTCAATTGGGCATGCTGTGGAGTAATGGATTTTCTCTCTCTCTCTGAGCAAACCACATGACCCTCTTAGAACAGCAAAGTACATTCAGGCAGACTGCAGCACAAAAGGCCTTGTGAAAGATGTCAAAACTGTTTTTTTCAGTCAGAGAACAAAAGTAGCTTGCTATTTATGCAATACTGTCTTCTCATGGCAGCACAAGTTGCCTAAAAGTGTGGCTGAGGGGGCACCCTAAAATCTCCCTCAAACTGGCAGCGCCCATCTCATGGGCAGATGTAATAAGGAGCAAATAAAATGAACTGGTGAAAGAACAGGTCAGGCAGCAGATGGAGGCCAAGGGACAGAGAACGTTTCAGATCGAGACCCTGCATCAGAATTTTTGCACAACTTTGGCTAGGTAGTAGAAAGCAGAGGGTGGTAGATTGCTTTAAATACATTTTGGAACAGATTGAAAAGGGGTCTGGATGCCCTGGTGCACGATTTGCAAATATGTCATTAGAAAACCTAACAGAACAAGACTGCTAAGTGCTCATGGAATCGACTGCAAAAGGAGAAGTTATGCTTCGGTTGTACAGGGCAGTCATTCAAACACCTGGAGTACCAACTATTCAGTCGTATTTAAGAAAAGATGTAAATGCGTTAGCAGTTCAGAATTTATTGGAAACAGTCCCTTCAAGCTCAACCTCTCCATGGCAATCAGGCTGGTTCCATTTGCTTGTGTTTCAGCCCATTTCAGTCTAAACCTTTCCTACGTCTACCAATTCCTCTGGCAGTTTATCCCATATAATCACCACCCTCTGATGGGAAATTGAATCACAAGGCTCTGCAAAGAGATTTAGACAAGCCAAACAAATGTTTAATTAACAGATGGTGTAAAACCTGGGATAGGTTTTCCCTTTCATTCTCAGTCTGGTCGCAGTAGTTTTGTGAAGGTTCTGGTCATATCTTGCCAATTTAAGTTGTTTTTTTTGAGTAGGTAACAAAGATTATTGAGGGTAGGGCAGTGGATGTTGTGTACATGGACTTTAGTAAGATGTTTGACAAAGTCACTTGGAGTTGGATTCAGAAGTTGCATGGGATCCACAGTGAATAGAATGAAAATGTAAGAGGGTGGGTCAGTAAATGAAATCAAGTAAATTTGGCAGCTCAGAACGATCTGTCTGGGTGTACTAATTCAAGAGATGCAGAAAGGAGCCACACAAGTACAAGCAACTATGGATCCAAGGTTATGGAAGACCATTGTGTCCATCCAATCTTTGCCCATTTTATGAAAAAGAAACCCATGAGTCAGACCTACATGTCCCTTCCGCTCTTTATATGAATCATCTGAAATTTAAATTTTTTTGATCTTCCCAATCATGAAGCATCTAATTTTATCAAAACCCATGTTATTAAATCTCCCTTAAACCTCTCTAATATCCTGAACATTCTAGTCACTAAAATTCTCCCTCCTTACTGCATGCTGACATTTCTTTGATTGCTCCAGAACAATTCTTTCTGTGGCAAAGGGAACTGTACGCAGACTATGGCTCAATCTGAATTCCTTGCGTTATGACCCTTGGCCAATAAAATAATCCCACAAGCTACCTTAGCTATTTTATCTCTCTGGCCAGCTATCTTCAGACAATTCTGGGACCTTAGTCCTCGCAACACTTTGAACCATATACAGGTAGACTCCAGTTCATGACTCGCATTGCAAGGTTTGTTATGGGCCCAGAGGACCTCAAAACCAAGCAGCAATAGAAATTTACCAAGGCAAATGCTTACTTGGACAAAAGCTGCTTTTAATTATCTTTAAACATGAAAAGAGGATCAAACTTTAACTTATTACTATTAACTTAACCCCCTTCTAATTCTAAGCTCACATGTATGTAATGTGCGTGTAAGTCCAGAAAAGTTCTTTAATTCACAGTCCAATCTCACTTCTCACTCCTCCAAGTTTACTAATTCTTATACTGTGCACAGAATTTAACATCTATGAATCTTCACCAGGCTTTGGTGCTTGAAAGGTAAATGGTTACCACTCAGGAAGGTTCTTGTTGGTTTTCAGACATTTGTTGCTTGTTGGACTCACATAACTGATTCCTTCTGATCAGACACTTCAGTGTCTTGCCGAAGAAACTTGCTCCATCAGGGTTTTCCAGATGATACCCCTTTCATCCAGGTCACCAGAGTTCCTTTTTGTTTCCCTCATTTCAAGTGAAACATTATACAGCAAGTCCTCTCCTCTTGTATGGACCACAAGGGCTTTGACTGGGCTGAACCAAGAACCAGTCTTCAAAGTTTGCCAGCTTGTCCTGTTCCAGTCCCAGCCTGCTGCTGATCTGTAGAACTGATCTCTCTCTCTCTCGGAAAAGAGAAGAGCGAACTTGGAAGTTTGGGTCCGGTGCCGCAGTCTGCCTGAATGCAGTTTGCTGTTCTAAGAGGATCATGTGGTTTGCTCAGAGAGAGAGAGAAAATCCATTACTCCACAGCATGCCCAATTGACACCTACTTCTGAGGTCTCTATAGGCATTCTTTAAAGTTTTTGCAAAGGCACTCGGAGCCTAGACTGTCTGGCTTAAGCAGAGCTCTGGCATTTTAAATGAGATCTGCGGTGTGTGTGTGTGTGTGTGTGTGTGTGTGTGTGTGTGTGTGTGTGTGTGTGTGTGTGTGTGTGTGTGTGACCTACACTAAAAAATATGCCACAATTTTTCTCCTTTAAAATATATCTATATACAATATAAAATATAACAATCTGTCGCAGGTGAAGATATCATAAGTTGGAGTCTACCTGTATAGATAGTTTACTGAGCCGCTTCAGCCAGGAGGCTGACCCGACGTACCTGGTCCTGCTGGTAGGCGGAGATGGCATCTGGTAACTAGGGGCAGTGGTGTCACTTCACAACCTTTGATGTGATTTGGAACACGTGTAGATTGCTACCTCCCTCCATTAACCTGCACATGCATTCCAAATCATCTTGGGGGTGGGGGGGGGGGGGGGTGGTGGTGGTGGCAGTGGGAAGTAATCTGCATGCACTGATTGGATGGAAGCATTTCCTTCAGAGAAAGAAAAGCAACCATGTTGATACAGGTCGACCCCAGGTTGATACAGGTCGACCCCAGGTTGATACAGGTCGACCCCAGGTTGATACAGGTCGACCCCAGGTTGATACAGGTCGACCCCAGGTTGATACAGGTCGACCCCAGGTTGATACAGGTCGACCCCAGGTTGATACAGGTCGACCCCAGGTTGATACAGGTCGACCCCAGGTTGATACAGGTCGACCCCAGGTTGATACAGGTCGACCCCAGGTTGATACAGGTCGACCCCAGGTTGATACAGGTCGACCCCAGGTTGATACAGGTCGACCCCAGGTTGATACAGGTCGACCCCAGGTTGATACAGGTCGACCCCAGGTTGATACAGGTCGACCCCAGGTTGATACAGGTCGACCCCAGGTTGATACAGGTCGACCCCAGGTTGATACAGGTCGACCCCAGGTTGATACAGGTCGACCCCAGGTTGATACAGGTCGACCCCATCTTTCCTTTATTCAAAACTGATTCTGATCATCGTAACTTTGAAATATCGCAACTCAGGGTCTACCTGTATTGTGTATTCCTTTGCCTCATTTGTCTACCTGATCAATACTCTGGATAGAGTTCTAATTTGCCACGTCTACCCTCTTCATCAAAAAATGGTCTTTTATTAGCATCTGCAAAATTTGTCTAAATCAGGAGAATTCCATGGAAATCCATTGCGAGGAAGATTTGTGGAATGTTATACTTGATTTCCCAACCTGCCTTTTGGATCCCACAATCCTTATCCCTTGATGATAAACACTTCCATCTTTCCCCGAAGATTTGCAGGATGGTGGTTCATTAGCCTACTGTAAATTTGTCCCCAGTGTGTGGGCAAAGGGTAGTATTTGGGGATCAGTGTAAATGGGTGGTTGGCCTGGACTCCATGGGCCAATGGGTCTGTTTGCATGTTGTATCTCTCCATAACTAAGATTTCATTTTTTTGACGAGTTTGCTTTGTGGGATCTTAAACACCTCAATTAATAAACCACTTCGCAGCCCATTAAATCCACTGGGGCAACTTTCAGTTTCTAGTTTTGGGTCACAAGTTCTTTGATCCCATCCTCATGGTCTCCTCCAGTATTAAAGCTGTGGTCTCTCAGTTCACTGCTTCTTCATAGAATATTTCATTTCAGCATTCACAATGTGATCTCTGTCAATGCAGTGACCACTTACCAGAAAGTCTTCTACAAAGTGGTCTCTACAAAATCTACAAGAATGTCCCTAAGCATCAATTTGCCCATACCATTAATTATGACTCCCATCAATGTCCATCATGAGCTCGAAACATCTTCCAACTGGGCATATTGCAGTCTTCTGCATTCAACCATTTCAGGTAACTCGATTTCTCTGTTTTGGTGCAAGTTATCCATTTGTAATATGAATAAAGTTTTCCTCACTGCACTGACACAGTATTTTCTACAGGTCTGACAAACATTTCACATTCCTTGTGAGATGGGTGACAAGATAATTAGTAATAAACCAGACAACATCAACAGTTCCTCCCATGGTAAGGCCAATTTGCCTACCCAGAGATATTACCTTTGTCCTCTGCACCCCTCCCTCATTCTCTGAAAATCTCTCTCCCTTTCGCTGTCTCCTTTCCACCAGCTCTGTATTCAGAGCCACCCACTTCCCAGATCAATTCTCACCTTTCCTCCTATGCACATTCAGTTATCACCTTTTGCCCATCTCCCTGCCCTTTTATCCCCCCCCCCCCCACCCCTCTGTCCCCAGTCATTTTATCCAGGCACCTACCTGACTTTTCCTCATACATTGAAGGGCTCAGGCCCAAGATGTTGGTTTGATATACCTACGATAGGTGCTGTAAGGTTGCTGAACTCTTCCAGCATATTTTGTCTTTTTACTCCAATAATGAAGAAAGCTCACCAGTGGCTATACTTCGGGAAGTGTTTGAGGAAATTAAGTCACCAAAGACACTCAAAAACATCTGCAGGTGGACCGTGGAGAGCATTCTGGCCGATTGCATCACAGTCTGGTATAGAGGTGCTAACTCTCAGGACAAGAAACACTCCAGAGGGTTTACCTCGGCCTGTGACATCAAGGGATCAGTCTTCACTCCAACAAGAACATCTACAAGAGATGGTATCTTAAGAAAGCAGCATCTATCCTCAAGGACCCTCACCACCCAGGCCATGCCCTCTTCACTCTGCTACCATCAGGAAAAAGGTACAGGAGCTGAAAGACAAGCACTCAACGGCACAAGGACAACTTATTTCCCACTGCCATCAGATTTCTGAATGATCAACAAACCAAAGACACTGCCTCACTGATTTTTTTGTGCACTATTTTTATTTATTTTTTTTATAAGGTGATTTATTGTAAAACAATAAATTTCATGTTTGTTTATGACAATAAATCCTGATTCTGATTCACAGCATCTGCAGACTCATGTTTCACTCAACTCGAAACAAACTTGATTTCTCTTTCCCAGTTTGAAAAAATCTTCAACCCAATAAAAAAAATTAATCCCATTGTAGCGAGTTGGAGTGAACACAGCGAAGAGACAGACTACAGGCTGTGAGCTCCAGTATCACAACTATTTTAATTTGAATCTTGTGCTGCAGCCTTTAAGCTCCATCTCGTTCTGCCCCCAACATCCTGACATTTGCACCCAGCCTGGACCGGAAGAGATGGTCCCGTGGTGCCATCCTTGTTGCTACTGCCCCCCTAACCGCACATGACGAGCAGCAAGCAAGGCTGATTCACCAACACAAGAATGAGAGTCACCACACAACCTTCCAACTCCCCCCCTGCCCCCCCCACCCCGCCAAGGAACTAGCACTGATGCATCATGGGAGAGGCATGGGGGCGACTGTACTGGCTGAGACAAGTCCACATGCGCTGGTTTTAAATGGTCCATCATGAATACCTCCTTCTTGCCCCCAATGTCAAGAGTGAACATTGAAGTGTTTCTGTGCAGCACCCTCTATGGACCCTCTTAAGGCCATTGAAGGGGAGTCCTCTGCACATATACTCACAGGAAAACGTCCCAGTGGGTAGTTGCAGGGCGGTTGACTGTGTCGTGATGGCGGGGGCAGTGTGATGGAGCCTAGTTTGTCATGAAGCTGCTCAAGGATGACAGCAGTGTTAGTGTCGAGCATGGTTGCTGGGGGGAGGAATTGTCTAGGTACTGCAATGGTCTCTCCATAGACTAGATCAGCTGAGGAGGTCCCGAGGTCATCATTGAGCGCTGTGCAAATGCCCAGGAGAACCCAGGGTAGCTCGTCCACCCAGTTGGGCTTATCAAGGGTGCCATCAGCACCAATTTGAGGTGGCAGTGGAAATGCTCCATTGGCTTGAGGGTGGTAAGCTGTGGCACAGAGCAGCTGGGTGCCCAGGAGTCTGAAGAGTTGTGTCCACAGGGCAGAGGTGAATTGTGCTCCCCAGTTGGTCATAACCTCTGCCGCGACACTGAAACGGGAGACCCAGGTGGAGAGGAAAACCTTGGCGCATGTTTCTGTGGAGGAGTCCGGGTGGGGTATGGCCTCTGTCTGGCCAGCGAGTGAATCTGTCCATCACTGTGAGTAGGTAGCGGGATCAACTGGAGACAGGCAGGGGTCTGAATATGTCTAGATGGACGTGTTTGAACCTTCGGGTTGGGCCGTTGGAGTTTGTGCTCGGTGTGGCCAAACTTGCATTTCTCTGGATTAACGGTGATGCCAAACTGTGCAAGTCGAGTAATTAGCTGACAGAGGTGCGTCATGTGTTCTGCAGGCGAACTGGTGGCTACCAGGATGTCATGGAGGTAGATGAAAAGGAAAGGCAAGTCTCTCCCGTCCATGAGGCGGTGAAAAGTCTGTGCCACATTTTAAAAAAACCAAACGGCATTCATAGTTAGTCGAAGAGGCCGAACGGGGTAAGGATAGCAGTCTTTTGGATGTCATCTAAGTGTATAGGGATCTTATGGTATCCCCGTATTAGGTCAGCTTTGGAGAAAAGCTTTGCACCGTGAAAATTTGCTGCAAAATCCTGGATATGGGGAATTGGGTAGAGGTCAGGTGTCGTTGAGATATCTGTAATCACTGCAGGGCCTCCAGCTGCTATTGGACTTAGGCACCAAGTGGAGGGGTGAGGCCCATGGACAATCAGAACAGATAATGCCCAGCTCCTCCATGCATCTAAACTCCTTCTTGGCGAGGTTGAGTTTGTCTGGGGCCAGGAGTGGGCATGTGAATGCAATGGTGGACCAGTGGTACCAATTTGGCATTGGACACCATGTTTGGGCATGGCCACCGTGAATTGTGGTAGCAGAATGGAGGGAAAGTCTGCACATTGGAATGTGCTGTTGCCAAAACATACAGGAATTCATCTTTTTCCAAAAGTTCGGATGGCAGTGTTATTGCCAGCCCAAAGGGAAAGACCATGGGGTCCCATGTGCGTTTCAAAAGCCATAGTGGGGTATGATCCTAATCTCCGCCCCCATGTCCACGATGACCTTGCAGCTTCAGATGCCGTCCTAGATATGGAGAAAGCCACTAATGGTGGCTGGCCACATCGTTTCCTGGAAACCAACGTGACTGGCAGCATCTGTGGGCAGATGGCCCCTCAACGTTGGTGGTAAACACCATTTGGGATCGGGCCTCTCCGTCCTCTGACAGGGGAGGGGCCTGCTCACATGGTGGACTAGATTTGGGCATTGTCCTCGAAACACGGATGATCGAGTCGATGGCTTCGCGTTTCAAACGGTAGATAAAATCTGCCCACGCCACAACTTTGCATGGGTTGCCAAGGGGAGCCTGATGTCCACAGGCACCCGTTCGAGGAACACTTGCTCAAAAATGAGGCAGGGTTTGTGCCCTTCCGCCAGCATGAGAATCTCATTCACGAGGGCAGAGGGGGTCCTATCGCCTAGGTGACCCAAGTGCAGGAGCCTGGCTGCTCGCTCGTGCCATGAGAAGCCGTACATGCTAATGAGGTTTTTCAGAGCTATGCATTTACCTTCCTTCAGCAGCGCTTGAATTAGGTTATCGACTCATGAGGCAGCTTCCTGGTCGAGCAAGCTGACGATGTAGAAGCATCTCGTTAACTCAGAGGTTATCTGTTTGATCTAGAACTGGGCCTCTGCTTGGCCGAACCAAGTGCGGGGCCTGTTCACCCAGAAAGTCAGTAGCTTCAATGCAACAACACCTACAGCTGCGTGTTCCACTATTGCGAGTCTTCAGGACGTGGAGACTCGTTAGGGTCACCAAAGTAGCATGCTGCGAGCAAGTGTAATGAACAGACTGAGACAACAGCTACGAGCTCCTTATCGCAACTGCTTTTATTTGAATCTCATGCTGCAGCCTTTAAGCCCCATCTCATTCTGCCCCA